>NC_025993.2:150793373-150926741 GCF_000442705.2 Elaeis guineensis
GTTCCAACAATTATGGATCACCAACATCACATCGTAACTACCCTATATTTGCATCAAGTTTTCAATGGAAATGTCTAGGAACTCTTTTGTATCTTGGTTCTCTGGATTCCATCTTGGAGAGTCTTGTCTGCGCTCAATTATTTTTCTATTGTAATTGATTTTATAGGAGGTTTCTCTTAGTTCTCCTTCATATTTTATTCTTTTGTAATTCTCATCTTACTAGAAATTACAAAAATCCTCTTATTGAGGCAAAACCAAGCTTTGCCGTTAGATTGACCTGAACTCCTAGATTGATCAGCTTGACCCACCATGCGAGCGGCCTGATCCGCCATCGTTATATTTTCCCTAGAAGCATTTGAAAATTCAAAACACCACAATAGTTCATAAACATTTTTTTTATCTATGATATGTACTATGATTAAGTAATGCTTCATAATTCTCCCTAGTTTTTAATACAATAACTAACTACAACAAGCGGCAACCATTATTATAATGATAATTTTTTTATAGGCAAGTAATGGTTGCTATTTTAATTCATTATTGCAAAAGCCAATGTAATGTAGCAATGGCAAGAATGCATATGAGACAAGGTTAACGATGCAACTTTGGTTGGACTTAGTCCAAAGCCAAGTTCCCAGCCTAACCATTGGATATATAAATTAGATCCAGGTTTGAGCTAAAAAACCATAGTCCAACTAAGTTGGATTGGTGTAGGATTGAGCTTAAACACAACATGAATTTGAACCAAACTACTGAATAATTTGATGATATATACTTCATATAACTTTACACATTACACACACACACACACATAATTGTTCATATATAAATATATCATATAAATTAATATATTTTTAGTATCATTGAATTATAAAATTCTACAACTATACTATTAAAATTGATGGATGGTTGAGACATCAACCCAACAAATATTTTAAACTTCTGTCCAACCCAATTTAACCTAACTAACATATATGGCTCAACCCATTGAACATGAGAACTATGTAATTTAATCACAATTTAGCTTAAAATGAGGTTGAATTAGGCTTAGAGAAATGCCAACCTAAATACCAAAGGTAAAATCATATGGCATAAATTACATTTTTTTTCTATTTAGGTTTGCAACCTCATCATGAATTAGTTGTGATATTCCTAGGAAGAAAGAGCCATGTGCGGTTCACAAAATGTGTGCACACGCACACACATAAATCTAGTATTTTCTAACAAGAGAATTGGGTGAAAGACTTAATTTGCATGACAATCCTCACAAAACAGCTGATATTGGATACGTCTTTTATCATATAGCATCAACTAAATCTATAAAAAGCCAGATATTTAAAACTATTATTTTTATCAATATTTTTTTTTTATAAATTTACCTTACTTTATACTGTTTATACATGCCAAGTTACCTGTTAAACAAACTTTTCTCATAAAATAATCCACCAAACATTGCTCTTAATTATAATTATAAACAATTGTTTCAAATTAATTTCCTGTCTTGTGATTTCAGCATTAAATAAACCTTGAGGTCCCTGACTTGCACGCAGCCACGTACGCTTGATAATTGCTGCAACGTTACTTTCAAACCAAGGAGAATAAGGTGCCACCGCACACACACAGAGAGAGAGAGAGAGAGAGTATAAAAGGTCATCTGGTACCCATGTTATCTGAAGCAACACTTAACCTCATAAACAAATCTGAACTAATTAAAGCTATCATTCCTTTTTTCTGGTACAAAAGCCAACATCTCTTTAAGATAATCTGTTAACAGCAAAATGTTCATTGGTTCCCTTCCTCAGGGGCCATACCAGCTACCATAATTACGTACGTGGTGGCGCCATCGAATGACCCACTTTCTGACGCCTTGCACTTAGTTTTGTGGAAGTGCTCATTCCGTTTACTGCACCCAATTATTTAGCTTCCAACTATAGACTCCTCGTTTATTAATTGAGCGGAGAATCCACTTGGATGTTTCCTCCAGCCAATAAAATTTCCTTGTGATTGTAGTGTCCAGCCAACCTTATGCATGCAAGAGCTGCTCTCAGTCAAACTAACCCATTAGCTTAAGCTTTATGTATATATAAAACCAATACTTGGAGAGAGGACTTTCTTCATTGCAAGCAACAACCAATGGCTGCAAGGCTGCAAATCTTGGGATCTCTCTTCCTCTTTCTTCTGTCGTCCGGCATTGTTCTCTTGGTGGAGGCTCGGCCGATGATAGGAGATCAACTTGGAAATTTCATGAACGAATTGCAGCTTGGAGCAGTCAAGAACGGGGGCCCGAGCTCGGGAGGTGAGGGACATGGGTCCCCAAATCTCAATGCTCTCGGAGGGAGCAAGAAGTCCAGTCCAAGTCCAGGGGTGGGCAGTCCAGAAGTTGAGGAGGTCCATCAGTGAATGAAGCTTTCTATACATCGACTCTATCCTATTAAATGAAATTTAGAGTAATCTTCATGGGTTAATTGGCTATCATGTACATACTGATACTAGCCCGTGCCTGTGATGGCTCTGCTGAAGTCTTTGGTGTTTTCATCGGTGTTTGTAAACCATGCATGATTGCATATGTAGCGCAGTTTTATTGTAAAACCAGTAGTATATATACCAAGTATTGTACACATAACAAAGTTTCACGCAATTAATGTCCTCGATTAACTCGGCTTTTGTGCCTAGCTCTCTGCACGACTTGAGAACAAAACTATGCAATGTGAGGTTCTTGGGCCAAGTGGAGCATAGGAAGTTTTGATCGGTTGATTCGGTGGAACATGTAAAAAGAGCGACGCCATTAGGAAGTCAGTGCATATGTCAGAAATCGTGCAGTACATGATGATCAAGCCAGACAAACTCAATCTTGCTTGCTGGATAACTTCTATACTCTTCAAGTCAGAACGGCAAATAACATGCAGGAAGAGGAAGGGGCATATGATCATAAACAGGGAAGCAACCAATGATCGATTTTAATTGTCACCTTTTGTATGTTAAGCTTCATCATCAAGTTAAAATGCTTGACGGAGTGATTGGTTACAAATATAATAATAAATTCCAACGAATAATATAGACTGGAATCCTGGAATTTTTGAAGGTGCAAAAAAGTTAGAAGATTGCGAGATGGAGCAAAGGCTCCATCTTGCAATTATTGGTCAAGAATTATGCCATCCATCGAGATAGGAGGTGCAAAGAGATATTGCACTGGTTCGAAAGATTGGCACAGCGATGAGCGATCAGTTTAACAAAACATGTCGCCATGTCATGGAACATTGGTTGGCTTTCCTTATTATGAGTGAGAATATTAATTTCTTGTTGGCCATGCATTGCACACAAAGCCATTTGATGGCCATATATTCCAAACAAATCATGCATGCTAGTTACTTCAAGTTGTGTGCAATCCAAAAATTTGACACACATCTTGAACTCACTCCATATTGTTGATTATTACAAGCTCTAGAAAGATAAAAAAGATCTTTTTCCTGAAGCGAAGTAAGCGAAGCGACAACCTGATTCTTGTAGGACAATATTTCGAGTTTAAATCAATCTACTCTACTATATATATTATAATTCTAAAATAAGAGAGCAATTGAGTATGTAAGAGATGTGTATTGAGGAATAGGGTTTGTGAGGAAATATTATATTCTATAATCTTCAATTATCTGTACTGAAGGTTTCACATTATCTATGTATGCGAAAGTAGTTCGATAAAATGAACCACATAAGTATTCAATGCTTTTTTTTTTTTTCTCTTTCTTTTTCTTGCTCGTTGTTCTTCCAAGCGCAATAAATATGCATATATCAAGACCAGCAGATAGCGTATATCCCACGAATACTTGTACTTTTGTTGTCAGGATAAGCCACTCCACTTCCAACGTCTGTATCATTTGACAATGCTTGATCCCAAATCATTATTCTATTAAAACTGATATATTAATAATAAAAGATCTGTGAAACATGTGCGCGTGCATGTCCATGAGAGAGAGAGAGAGAGATTGGTTTAAGGCAAAGCAAAGCCAAGGTCACAGCTCTTCTAGTAGTTCATGAAGAATAGCCGCTAATTGCACAGCTACTGACATGAATTATTTAAAAGAAGGGCTTAATGGATACCAACATGTCATGCATCATGACCTAACATTCTTATCACTAACAGTTAGCAAAGTCCTTATCTACAAAAACAAGGGGAAATGTCTTACTTCCTCCATTAGCTCTCTAAACAATCTAAGTCCTTAATTTTACTTAAATTTGTGGAGAAAGAGGCCAGCTGGACCTTTCCATGATCTTGTTCTCCCAGACCGGGGAAAATAAATAAGATAAGGAAATCACGTATCTTATATTACTTCTTCCACGGAAGAACCTTTTTTATTTTTTTTTTTGGAGAATAACAGTAAGTATGCCACCACTCACTGGTCTTGGACCTCGTCGTTGAAGAGAGATATGCCAACCAGCGCACTTGGCTGGGATTGGTGCTAATCTGTGCTTCTGGATCCATTTATGAGGGTGAAAATTTTCTACTGAGGAATTGTATGCAACACCGTTAGAACCTTGATATTAATAAACCAAAATAGAGCATTATCCACATCTCTTACTATATTATAAAACAGACTCCCCAATAAGATGTTCAAGATCCTACCCTTTGAAGGACAGTTTTGTAAATGTCTATTTCTTTAATGGGAAAACCTGCTTTAGACAAAACAAGGGGCACAACATTCTAACTTTTATTTGAACTGCAACGAATTAGGTTATTAAATAGTCTAGTATGAGCCTTTTGTGACTGATTTCTAATTATTTGGATCCGTCGTATATGTACTCAAATGTACAATATCAAACTATTTATTTACAGAACATTTGCTTGCATGAAAAGCAAACCTTACACCGCTTAATATTTGGATAAAGCTTATACCCCAATGATTGGTCCTATGCTAATAAAAACGGTCATGTCGGAGATATTAATTACGTGTTTTCTTTTGTAGCGTTTCAAATGTTGCAGACGCTACATGGTGTGTTCCAAACTGGTTTCTGGGACAACGCTCCATTGCGACGTGACGACAGTGGAGAGCTTTGTCCTGGCACGCATGTATCCACAGAACCAAGCTACAAGAGCTTTCCCATCCAAGCCACATCTGGGACAATCCGGTGGAAGACTTTTCCTGGTCGTATCTTGCATACCCACCGTTTAGGACCCCACAAGCCACTGTACGGCATTGAAACTTCAGAGCATTCAAAAAAGCTGAAGCAACGCACCCTCTTTCCTCTCAAGTTCTATCGGAATTTTGTATGACTAATAGCTAGCATGCAGAATCCAAGTCGTAGATCCCTTTCATTCCTTTGACGCATCCCTAAACCTTGAAGCAGGAGAGCTCAAAACGACCTCAAATGAACATCGGTCGTTTCCACATAAATGCGGTCAAATAAACGCAATGTTCTTTGAATTCCTGGATGCAGTCGCTATCTGAATCCATGCAAGATATTCTTGCTGGCACCATCAGCTTTCCACCCTCTTCTTCTTAATTCAAAAACTATCTATCAAAATTTTCAAGCCCAAAGTATCATTTTTTTCCTCCTAGCTTACATGTAGGTGCTTCCTCGATGCCTTCGATCTCACGGTTTCCCATTTTCTCACAACCATCCGTCTTCCCTACTTTCATCCATGCAACAACCGCGACGTTTCCTCGCCACTCCAGTTACCAAACCACGTGTTTGAAATGATGTTTTAGGCCCTCTCCACATCTCCCAAGGCCTTATATAAACCGGAAGGACACTTCTAGTCTCATCCACATCTCCCTAGCCAAAAACTGAGCCTAGCTACTTGATTACCCAACAACCTTCAACCAGTTCTCTTGCCATGGCTACGAAACACAAGGTCCTGCCTCTTCTTTTGTTTCTTTTGGTGGCGGGTCTTGTCTTTACGGCGCAAGCAAGACCTCTTAAGGTATTGCAGCAAGGTGGGGCGGCCGGGGGAATCGATGACTTGGTTAGAGACCTACTTCTCGGAGAGACCAAGAGTGCAGGACAAAGTAATGGAGGCGCAGGGCATCAATTCACGGAGTTCTTGCCTTTGGCGGAGGTGAAAGACTCCGGGCCAGGTCCTGGAGTTGGGCATTAGAAGATGACGGTGGCCATCTTCCCTAGTTTAAATGTTACAGGAGTACTGTGGGATTAATTCCTTATCGGTCCTGCAGGTTTCTTAAGTGCTTTGTTCTTTGAAGGGCTTCAGCAGCGTAGCTTGTGTGACTAGTTGATCATTTTCATCTGTTTATTTATTTTAATATTTTCTTACTTGTATACATTCCATAAGATTGTGTATGTACAAAGGATACTGTTAAGATTTACTGTCCTTAGTACGGAACCATCTCCTCCACCCAATCATAAAGTATTGTCCGCTTTGGAATGGAGTCCGGACCTCTGACCCGGTATCATTCGCCCCTCACGATTTTGCCCTTAAAAGGCGCCTCACGTGAGAGAGGGAGAACTCGCACTAATAAGCAGTAGGCTCTCTTGTATGTTTTCGGTATGAGACTTTCGGACTCGATGCCTCCGATGCCCATCCCACAACAGCCCCCCTGCAAGGAAGCGTACTGCTGCAGGTAGGAGACAGGTTCCTCCTCTCCCACATGAGACGTCTTTTGGGGGCAAAATCGTGAGGGACGGGTGATACCGGATCAGAGACCCGGGTCCCGTTTCAAAGCGGACAATACTTCACGATTGGATGGAGGAGATGGTTCCGTACTAAGGGCAGTAGATCTCACAGACGACACCATCTGTTGAGATCTACTGCCCTTAGTACGGAACCATCTCCTCCACCCAATCGTGAAGTATTGTCCGTTTTGGAACGGAACCCGGGCCTTTGATCTGGTATCACCTACCCCTCACGGTTTTGCCTCCAAAAAGTGCCTCACGTGGGAGAGGGAGAATTTGCACTAATAAGCAGTAGGCTCTCTTGTATGTTTCGATATGGAATTTTTGGATTCGATGCTCCCGATGCCCATCTCACAACAGATACTATTATTCTTCGGATTGATTTTCAAAGTTGTGATTCAAATTAGCACTCCTGGACTTGGAAATGTGTGACCAGTGAGTGGATAGTGGTTTCTTTTTTCCTCAAAAGAACAGCTGGCTAGTTGATTTGCCTTTCTTCACAAGAGGGGGGAGACCTTTGGACACGTATTTTAGAGGTAGCGTGTGGGCATCCAGGAGGCATAGGAAGGTGTCATTTGGTACTTGTCCACGTCATTTTGACTTAAGTACTTCTGCCACCCTTGACCGCATTTTACATGGACGATTATAATAGTATATCAAGTAGGAAAGAGTGCAATCGTGAACGTGTACCACACAACTACTGCCTCACTTTTTAGCTTGCCGAGAACGAAATCATAAGTCAATCAGCGAAGGTCAAGTCATCTCTTTTCATTTTTTTTTTTTTTTTTTAAAGGAAGATCCCTCGCGTGCAATCAATACTAGGTGTTCGGTGGGAGAATTTATGTAGGTGGGCCGCAGGGATGCTGGTTAGGCTGGGGCCGCCGAGGAGGGTTGAAATCGGAACAAAAACGGATAGGATATTAATATATTTATATTTATATTTATTTTATTTAATAAATATAAATATATATATATTATTTAAATATAAATATATATATATATTTATTTATTTATTTTAAATGAATATAAATATAATTTGAATATTAAAATACATATATATAATTATGAATATTATTTAAATAATTAAATTTTATGATTATAAAATCATAGATATTACTAAATAGATGATAAATTAAATTAATAATATATTTATATGATTGTATATTTTTTTTAAAAATTAATGAATACTATATAAAATTATAGAGAGTTATACGTAGATTTAGATATTCATACAGATCGGATAATTATCTATTCATATCTATATCTATTTTTTTTTACGGATATGAATATAGATATTAGTTGGATCCTCAAATTTTTATGCATATTCGGATTGATTGAGATACAAAAATAAATCCCGACCGATAATATCTATATCACTTTCACCGCTAGCGCCAAGTAATCATCTTTGGTTTGTTGTGGACATGTAATCAGGCTGTATTTGCAGTTTTCTAAGAGCAATGCTGGTTAACATAGAAATTTCACACAAACTGAAGGAAAAAAATATCTTATCATGCTCCAATCAACGTAGATAGAGATGACTAGATATTAGGAAAACACACAAAAAAAAAAGATGACTAAATATATATCCTATAGGAAACTCCTCTTAGAGTGTTATATCTCCGATCCAAAGTTGTGAATCAGAAATGTGGCTTTCCCATAAACATACAAAACAATCCATTATGATATCATACACAATACAACAAAAATAAATAAATAAATTTCAAAATTCAATAATGAACAAATCCAAACTAATAAACAATATTCAAGAATTTAACCATAGTTATACTTCAAATATTAAACAAGTAAAGGACTATAAAAAAAATTTAATAATACTACTAAATTGAAACTATGTCTATATTGTCTAATCTCACTTCTATTCTCACTCTCATGGTAGTATATACATCCAAATTTATAAAAAGAGAAATAATAAGCTTAACATTCTAGTGAGTAATGAATACCTTATCTGAATATATATCATGCAATAGTTTAAAATATAATGGCCAAATAAGTATTTTTACCCTAAATCAAAATTTAAACAAAATCAATTCTTTTTCAAACCACAATTCCTACACACTTGTATCCGATGGTTAGGCTAGACAATCACACTTCAACTTATGGAGTAGGACAGAATACCATACTTATACTCTATGATGAGGCCAAAAGAATAAGCTAGATATCAGAATACTAATATATAATCTCAAATTAGTAGTGTCCAGAATATAGTTAGGCCAAGAATCTAAAGCTGATACACATCATAGCTCTTTTTATAAAATAACAGTTGTACTATAATCAAATCAAAATATATATATTATATATAAAATCAATAGAAAATATAATAATATCCAAAAAAGATAATATTACCATGAAATTATGTATTTACTTTCCATTCAAAAACATAGTTTCCTAAAATAAAATTATAAATTAATGAATAATCTATTTGTTGTCAAAAATAAAATTATAAATAAATTAATGAATGATCTATTTATTATCAAAAATAAAATTATTTAAATAAAATATCTAGAAAAAATAGATCATTACTTACCTCAAAAGTATACAAATAAATCCAAATAATTTCAAAATTTTCTTCTCAAAATCTCTAATTTATAGATCATATCATAATATCTTATTATTAGACATCTTTTTTGGACATTTTTATCCCTATATCAGTTCAATTCCAACAATCAAAGAATGTCGATAGAAAATCAAGAAAATAATGGACAAATATAAGGAAAGGTAGAGGTGAGATTAAGGGTGGCAATCGGATCGGATCGGATCATAAACGGATCAGATCATAAAATCATCAACCCAACCCCGACCTATTTATTAAACGGGTTAAAAATTCAAACCTAAATCCAACCTGTTTATTAAACAAATAACCCGACATGATCTGTTTAATCGATCTATTAAATAGGTCAAATGAGGTTAAATGGGTTAAACAGATTAAATAGATCAGATTAAATGGGTCAGAAATAGATTAAATAAAATTTAAATAGATTAAACGGATCTTAAATGGGTTAAACAGGTTAAACAGATCAGATTAAATGGGTCAGAAATAGATTAAACAAATTTTAAATAGATTAAACGGATCTTAAATGGGTTAAACAGTTTAAACAGATCGGATTAAATAGGTCAGAAATAGGTTAAATAGGTTAAATGAGTTATCTAACTCAATCAAATCTGGATATTAAATGGATTAAACAGATTAAAAAGATCAGATATCTAAAATTCAAATCCAACCCAATTATTAAACGGGTTAAACGGATCGATCTGTTTATGATCCAAATTCATTTAGTCTAAATCCAAATCTATTTATAGCGAGTCGAATATGGATCGGTTGGCAGGTCGAATCATATTTTACCAGTCCTAAGTGAGATAAGACTGATAGCATCTAACAACCATGGTCGATCAAATCTAAATAAACCAACAAGTAAGTTATAGAATAAGAATCAAAACAAGGCCTAAACAATACTCTATGAATTAATGATGGTGTATTCTAGTGATGTCTAGTGAGGGCTGAGCAGAGACCAACAAATTGCATGGACACTAGGGTGATTCAGAACCACTTTACCATAATTAGCAAAGTTGTAGGGGAGAGCCCCACTAGGTTCCACCCAACATCAAGAGAAAGAGTGTTGAGAGAGAGAGAGAGGCAGAAAGAGAGGGACAAAGGGGAGACTTATCCTCTTAAAATAGGAAAATAAAAAGGAGAAGAAGATGTGCTGGCTTGGTGGTGGTGGTGGGGAATGGCCAAAGGGCCCTAACACACAATGGTAGGCATCGATGGCAACTGATGGAGAAGGACAACTAGTTAGAAAATCAATTTTTTAAGAAAAATAGGGACAACAAACATAGGAAACGATGCAGCAATCAGTGAGGAAAGAAACAAAGAAATCATCTAAAAATAGGGTCAAAAATAAGGGAGTTTAGTTCTAATGGGATCTAGCGATAATTTATTGTAAACAACCTGGCAATAATGATCTTAGATTAAGGATGTTGGAGATCTGTTATCAATTATTGCAAAGAAAAAAAAATAAAAGAAACACAATCAAATACGTGGATTAGACTAAGATCTATTTCTACGGGGCATGCAAAGGCTTCACTATGAAAAAAAATAATTACAAGAAGAGATCACACACTCTCAACTCTCATAAACCTCACTTTTTCAATAAGAAGCTCTCACCTCTCATTCCTTACAAAAGCTCTCATAAAAATCTAAAAGAGACTCAGGCCTACCATATTAGGGTCCTCTAATGCCCCTGAACACTTTCTGTTGCTCCAAGTTGCTACCTTAACCCATTCTCTATCCCTCGGGTGCTTTCAGCTGCTACTTCCTATTCTCCATGTACTCGCTTTTATAGACCCAAAATCCACTCCAGATTGGAATCAGACTTTCAATAAGATTCAACAACCTTTCCGACCGTTGGATCTTCCCCGTAGACCTCCATGGCCATTCGATCATCCAAGATCATGCCCGAACACCCTTGATCGTTGTCTAATCACGATCGTATGGCTTCTTGGCTATCGGATCGTGCAAAAGGAATGCTGTAGACCATGATTTTCAGCATTTAGATTGGGCCGATCTATGGTGGCCGCATGGACCGCGACATCCCTTACGGTCCACAATGGACCACACCAATTTCCTCGCACAAGGTCGCGTAGCGTGGCACGTGTCGTGGAGCTGCACCTTGCTGTGAGCCTGCATGCGCTACATCTCCGAACCTCCACGTCATCGTGTGCTGCATTCTGGGCTCCTCTATCTTAGATTTTTCTTCTGTGGATCGAATTTGATGTGCCAAATCCCAACAATCTTCATCTCAACACAACATTCGACCTCTACCCAACTCTAAGAGCTTCTGGATGATCTCAACCCTATTTTATATCTTAAGATAAATGCCTAACTACTCATGGATAGGCAAACATAGGAGCTGAGCCAGACCGCTCGATCCCATCTCTATCGTGTGCTGTAATCTGTCTGACCTGAGATCTGCTTGGGATAGCCTCCTACGATAATAAAAACTTCACCTTACGACATCGTTTGTCATCCTTTCGAGTCTCCCATCTCATATCCGATCCACCTACTTCAGGAGCTCCACCTTATACTGGACTTCCACTGGCTCTTAAAGCTCCATCTTGCACTGAACTTTCTATAAAGAGATAGTATCCTCCATACTTTCTTCTCTTCATCATATCCTTACTGCAGTGCATGACCTTCAGGATTTCATCATCAGTCCTCCATCTATAACCACTTGAATTCAGTCTGCTCGATGAAATTAGATTACTCTTGAAGCTAGATATGTATCGAACCTCATCCAACTTTCTCATTGCTCCATCATGTATCTATAAGCTGACCGTCCCACTATCTTTGATCTTATAGCTCGATCTATCCGACAAGCGAACAGTGCCCTCACTACGCTCTAAAGAGTCAAATAGCTCCTCTCTACAATATACATGATGTGAATAAGTAGAATCTAAAATCTACTAGAGGAAAAAGTAGATATCTCATCAGTCACTAGAAGAATATCGTCACTTTCTCCTGTATCGCTACCTGCCATCGCTGCAGTAGCTTTCATCCGATCTCTGAACTATGGATAATCTCTAACTCGATGATCCAACTCATCACATCGATAGCATCTGATCTTGCTTGAATCCCTCGACTTGAACTTCGATCGCCCATGTTGCGATCCTTTACCGCGTCATCTTCTACCACCACCTCCAGTTATCATCAAAGTTAAGTCACCATCTGAACTCCAAGCTCGGTTCTCCTGCTTAAGAACCTTGTTATGGAGTAGTACAGAAGTAACCTTCTGTATCTTGATGGTGCTTTTTTTCACAAGAAGAACAGTCATCAAAGACTCAAAAGAAGGAAAAAATGACGAAAGCAAGACCAACGCTCTGATCTCTCCTCAACCTTCTCACCAATGCTGAGGAGATCAGTGAAGATCTTCTGAAAGTTGCTGAGATACTCCTGCACGCTCTATCCCTCACTCAGCCGCAATTGATAAAACTACTTTCAAAGGAAGAGAGTGTTGGTGAGTGACTTCATTATGTATATTTCTTCAAGCTTTGTCCATATCACTATCGAAAAAGTCTCATCAAGTACATAGATCACCACATCATCCATCAAGTACAAGCAAATCATGCTCACCACCTGCATCTGGAGTCACTTCAAATCCTTCACCTCCATGGTAGTCGGCTTCTCCTCGCACAGGAGAACATCGATCAATCCCTGTTGGATGAGCATATCCTTCATCCTCGCTTGCTATAGGAAGAAATTACTCTTTCCATCATACCGGATGATCTTCACCTTGATTGAGCTTGACTTCTCCATCTTCTTCAATCTTGATCAATACTACCACAATCTAGACAACCGCGACTCTGGTACCATCTGGCTCTGATACTAATTATTGAAGATTTGGTACCAATTGTTATGGTAGAAAGAAAGAAAAAATAAAAGAGATACAATTAAATATGTGGATTAGACTAAGATCTACCTCCACGAAGCATGCAAAAATTTCACTATGAAAAAAATAATTACAAGAGAAGATCACACACTCTCAACTTTCATAAATTTCACTTTTTTAACAAGAAGCTCTCACCTCTCATCCCTTACAAAAGTTTTCATAAAAATCCAAAAGAGACTCAAGCCTACCATATCAGGATCCTCTAATGTTGCTGAATGCTTCCTGCTGCTCCAAGCTGCTATCTCAGCCTGTTGTCTATCTCTCAGGTACTCTCAGCCGCTACTTCCTGCTCTTAGGTCCGTGCACCTACTTTTATAGGCCCAAAATCTATTTCAGATCAGAATCGAACTTTCAACAGGATTCAACAATATTTTCGACCATTGGATCTTCCCTGCAGACCTCCGTGGAAGTTTGATCATGCAAGATCACGCCCGAACACCCTTGATCACCATCCGATCACAATCGTGTGGCTTCTTGACAGTTGGATCGTGCAAAGGAATGCCGTAGACCATGATTTTTGGCATTTAGATCGGGCCGGTCTATGGCGGCTATGTGGACCATGACATCCCATGCGGTCCATCATAGACCGCGCCAATTTCCCTGCACAGGGTCACGCTCCTGGACTGTGCCCCTGCGCCTGTGCTTGGGCCGCACGTCCTGCAAGTCTGCATGTGCCTATGGGCCACGCCCTACTAGGAGCCTACACACACTGCATCTTTGAGCCTCCACATCGTCGTGCGCTACGTTCTGAGCTCCACCGTCTTAGATTTTTCTTCCATGGATCGAATTTCAGGTGCCAAATCCCAACAAAAAAAGATAAAAATAATGTGTAACAGAGATTACCTCAATTCTGATAAGCTATCAAGTTGACTCAGTGAGGAACTCAATGGTGAGACCAAGAAATTCACCATAAAAATCGACACCAATGATGACTGCCGATGATTTGATGATGGGAGACTTCAAGGGAGAGTGGGGGTCCTTAAATAGAGATAGAGGCTATGGTTTTTCTAACCTATGATAGCCTTTAGGACTTCAACTTCAACTAGAAGACGAAGATGGAAGAGGACTCTTCGGAAGTCTGGTGCGGCTGTGCTATGTTCCTCACCTAAGAGGCATGCCCAGTATGCGAGCTAGATTTCTCTAGTCCAAGCCTAAGCCAATCCAAGCCTAGGCCAGTCCAATCAAATGGGGCCTCATCACATAAAAACTTTGCTAGATTGCATGCAATAGTGTAGTGCAATGGTAACACGAAATATTGCACAAAAAGGTCAGCAACGACACAACTTTTCTATAAGACATTTATAGGTAAAGTTTGTTGGTGAGAAGGAAAACAAGAAAGTTACACATCAGCTATAATTTTACAGTATGATATTTTTGGCCTACGCTAGCTTTTGCTCATGTAATATTGATACATATTTGTTACAGTGGTTACGACGAGTGCCTCGAATTAGTGCTACATCACAAGACATTTCAAGTTTTCAGGATCATCAATACGATCGCTGATGCCGTATGAGCTGAGGAGTCCGTCTTTATGCTAAGCTAAGGCATCTCTGAGGTCTGACCTGTGTATGAGCTGCTCAGTCGACTTATCTCTTCAACGTACGCGATAGTTGTCTATCCTGAATAGATAAGATTTTGCGTAGCCATCTCCTCTGATCTCGCGGGAGTGATTAAGGATCGAATTATCTCATCCAGTTTGGCATGTCCAACGGTCTGACAATCTCGAGATCGTGCGATCTCACAGCTAACAACCCGACTGTCCGACATCTTTCTATATAAACAACCAGAGCTCCAAGGATCTAGGTAAGTCTAATCAAATCTCTCTTAGAGAATCCGTTGCTGCTCTCTTGTTCTCTGTTTTCTGACTTAAGCGTCGGAGGATCCTCGCCGAAGCCATAACCTCCAATTTCAGACTTATTTTGCAGGTCACTCCAGCGCCAGCATCTCTACATGAGGACCAAGTGTCCGTCATACGACCTCGATCGATTTCAGCAGCAACAGATAGAGAAAGGGTCTATATTCGCATTCACGGCTCCAAGATGGACATCTTTCTGGCTTTCCAATACTGTCGCTTTTAGACAGACGGCCAGCCAAGCTGACAATTAAGTTCAACCGCTGGTACCATAAATCTTTCCACTGATTCAGCCGATCGTCCCTCCATTGGTTCAACAAGCCCAGCTGGCGTCAGTCATGGTCGATTAATTCGGTCAGCTCTTCCAGTAAGTTCAACATCTGATGACTATGATCCAAGCGGTCTAAACCTTTATCGTACCCTTTCAAATGGTGCCATAGCCTCCCCAGGCTATCTTTGCACCTCCTTCAGTAGTGCGTCATACAGTTTTCTTGGTGGTGCTACCTGTACCTTCCACAGCGGCACCTCCGTATAATCCTATTTTGACTATGGCTTCGTAGCTACCACCTCAACCACAGTCGCAAGTGCCTCCTCAAAATCTGAAGAAGAGGTTGACTCATCAAAGTCACCTTAGGATCCAGCAGTCGGCCAGACGACGATCTCCAAGCCCACAGTCGGGCCACGACTCAACCCCTGGATGTCGATCTCCTCTGCACTCCAAGACTGATACTGTTCATGAAGTTAATTTTGAAAGATGATTTCAGAAGCTCAACCAGCAGTTGGATCAGAAAATAAAAAAGATCCTCAACAATAATAGCTCCTCGATGCTGTCCTATGAAGGACATAACAGCCAGCCACCCTTTATCTCGAGGATTGTCCAGGAATCACTCTCTCTACACTTCAAACTGCCTCAGCTGGAGGTCTATGATAGGACCACCGACCCCATCGATCATGTAAAGACCTTCAAGACAGCCATGCTTCTTCAAAGAGCATCGGATGCAATCTTCTGTTAAACGTTCCCTCCTACTTTTAAAGAGATCGCTCGGCAGTGGTACTTGAGTTTGAGGCTGGTGTCTATCCATTCTTTTAAGGATTTGTGTCGGTCTTTCATCGATCATTTCATCAGCAGCCGACGATAGCAGAAACGATCTGACTACCTCCATTCCATCAAGCAAAAAGAGGGTGAGTCAATCCACTATTTTATGAATAGATTCAATGTGGCAACTTTAGAGATCCAAAATCTAAATCAGTTGACCGCAATGGCCGCAATGATGAGCAGTTTGCTGAAGAATGACTTGAAAAAATCATTAGTTAAGACTTATCTTCAAGATCTCTCGAATATGCTTGCCTATGTGAAGAAGTATGCCCGCATGGAAGAGGCTTTTGCCAATGATACTCTTATCGGTTCAGCCACGGTGAGATCCAGTAAGGACCGTCATCCAAGATGAGAGGAGAAAAGATACCAGCGCTCCCGGTCTCCACCCCCGAGGTGAAATAATGGAGATCGAAATCATCGATCCCACAGTCCTCTGAGAATGGTTCGGCAACTATCAACTCTTAGACAGCACAATAACTACACACCCCTAAATATTTCTCAGAGAGAGATGTTGTTACAAGTGGGGCCTGAGTTATCTGAGCCTCGACTGACGAGAACAAGATCGAAACACCGTCGAGATCTGAATAAATACTACTTTTACCATCGTAACCATAATCACGATACTGAAGACTACCACCAGCTTTACGACGAGATCGAGAGACTTGTTAGGCAAGGATGATTGAATCATTTTATCCGAAGAGTGGCCCCTCAACGTCGAGCTTCGAGAGCTCTATAGCCATCCCCTTTGCCTCAGCAGCCTCTCCCTCTGCCTCAACCGCAGCAAGCACCAGCGTGACAGGAACGACAGCAGGTCGGAGGGCAAATGGTGAAAGAAGAGCGATCCATCCGAGGAGAAATCCACAAGATTACTAAAAAATCGTCTAGATTAAGAGAGTCCCTCGACTTATAACACCATCCTCGATCATCCCAATCTGAGAACTTTGAAAGTTGACATCTCAAGCTACTATCTGATGATAAAATTTATGACCAACCAAGGACCTTTTAGATATCCCGCTAAGGAAAGAGAATCCAAATCGGATGGTAAAAATTGGCTCACATCTAGATGAAGTAATCAAATACCAACTAATTAATTTTTTTATAAAAAAATATAGATCTTTTTGCCTGATGATCAACTTTGATCTAGTGATCTAATGCTATGACGAGCCAAAATATCACAGCCTACCGAGCAGGCGCTAGAAGGCTATTGCCCAACTGAAAATCCTTACCAAGTAGATGAAGTGGCATGCCCAAGAACTTATAGGCTAAAGCAGCTCGATGGGACTCCAATTTTCAGACCATGAAACTCGATGAACCTCAACATATATTTCCAATGATATAACTACTTTCCATAAATATAAAATTTGTAGGGCCATCAATTTGTGATCGGCATCCGAGTTCTCCAAGAGTTGCCTCTTCCTTCTACTTAAGATCCTGAACTATAACTACGGTCAACTAATGTGAGGGCTAACTTACCAGACCCTCAAGAAGACCTCGACGACTCCAAAATGGGGCTAACTTATCAGATCCGCACAGAGTCGAAGTCGCACGAGAAGCAAAGGAGACCCTTAAGGAACCTCTGGAGAGCTAACTTATCAGACCCTCGAGAAGACCTCGATGATGCTAAGGTGGGGCTAACTTATCAGACCCCTACAGAGCCTGAGTCATGCAAGAAGTGGAGGGAGACCCTTAGGTAATCTTCGAAGGGCTAACTTACTAGACCCTTAAGAAAATCTTGACGACTCTAAAGCGAGGCTAACTTACCAGACCCTTGTAAAGCTTGAGTTGCACAAAAAGTGAAGGGAGACCCTTAGAAAATCTCTAAAGGACTAACTTACTTGACCTCGAGAAGACCCCGATGACTCCGAGATGGGACTAACTTACCAGACCCCTGCAGAACTTGAGTCGTACTAGAAGTGGAGAGAGATCTTTGGAGAACTTTCGGAGAGATAACTAATCAGATCCTTAGAATACCATCGAGAGTACAAGATGTCATAGGCACAAGCTCACCGTTGGCATATACTATCTCTCACGCGAAGATGAGAAGTACTAGATGCCATAGACACAAGATCGCCGCAGGCATACAACGCCACTCGTGAGGACTAACTTACCAGATCCTTAAGAAGATCTTGACAACTTCAAGATAGGGCTAACTTATCAGACTCCTAAAAGAGTCCGAGTCACACGAGAAGTGGAGGGAGACCCTCAAGATACCACTGAGAGTGCAAGATGCCTTTGACACAAGCTCGCCACTGGCACACACTATCTCTCGCGTGAAGACGAGAAGTATTAGATGTCGTAGGTACAAGATCATCGCAAGCACACAACGTCATTCGTAAGGGATAACTAATCAAACCCTCGAAACTCAATTGAAGAGCCCTGAATGCCATAGACATAAGATCGTCGTCGGCACACATTATCTCTTCGGAAGAAAAATAAAAAGATGGACAACGTACGGCCAGAGGTATTACCTCAACAAGTACTCCTTCTATCTGATGCATTGTCTCAGACTCAGGAGTAGGGGGTAGTATTGAGATGATTATTATGATGCCTCAGATCTATGGACGGTCGGATTACATTCAAGTTGCTCTAAACTACTCTAAATATATTCACTTCAATTAAATTCTCCTAAAAATATCTATGCTAAAGCTGAGCAACCTAGAACCTTGCTTGTGCTGAGTTGTTTGTACTAAGCTGAGTACTGAATATTTTATCATGCTAATCTAAGCGCCTATTTGTGCTATTCTCTATAAGCTGATCAAAATTTATAAAATTCACAGATGCAAATTTAAAGCTGAAAATGAAGCAACGATTTTCAAAACAAAACTTTCTTTTTTATTCATTAAAGCCTTTACAAAGAAAAAGTCGGTGCTCCAAGCACTTTACAAAAAAAAAAGCTGATGTTTTAAACACTTTAGAGGATGGTTGCTCCGGGCACTGTCTTGTAAACAAGAAAAGAAAATAAGAAAGGAAAGAGAAAGAAGAGGAGGATAGTAGAAGAAGGAGAGAAAAATAAGAGGAAGAGATGAGAAGGGACATCCCGTTGCAATTGATGGAGCATCAAATCAATCAAGTGAGCTGGTTCAATCTTCATCCATCGAAGACTTCACCTCCTCACCATCTAAATGAGTTGATTCAATCTTTATCCATCGAGGTCTCTACCTCTTCATCGATACCATCAGCCTGTATGTCGTGAAGTTTTAGATACAGTATTATCCTCAGTAGACGGATCTTACAATCATCAAAGCTCTGGATAAAGGTAGCGGTGGTGACATCGAGCATTTCTCTCCTGAACATCATAGAATTTTAAAACTCTACAATACAGCGCTCCTGAACTGCAGGCAGGATGCACTCAAGCTGATGGGGGAGCTTGATCGTAGGAGGTAAAAAAGAGGGGGCTCCGTGAGAAGAGGATGCGTCAGCCCATCTGGCTCTCCCTTTCACGGGCCAAATACCTCCACGGGCATCCCTTGCAAAGACATTTCGCTCTCTCATCCATTGCTTAATTAACTATAAGGGTGGCAGATTCGAAGGCAACGACATGGCAGCAGATGAAGAAGGAGACTTCTTGCCACAAAAGGAGGGGCAGCAAGCTCTTTGCTCTCTGGTTTCTTATTTATAAGCGCTAGCAGCTACATCAATCACCAATCAATGCTTTTCAGGAGTTAATGGCCAAGCAGTTAATGACACACCTTCACCAGAGTGGGAATAAATTTTACGATATTTCGCAAAATAAAATATGCCCATGTGGCGCATCTTCATAGACCCCATGCTATCTCCTAGATGTGGCCTTATAGGTGAGTCATCGACTGCTATTCTCCATAATCGTCCGTATTTAAGGAAATAAAATGAGGTTATCATTGAATAAAATTGCCTCAAATCATCACGAGTAAGTTCATGTAGCAAAAGTATGACAGAGGATTCTACTCATTTTATTTCTTTCAAAATTTTCTTACAATGATCCTAAAATATGAAAAAAATATATAAAAATTACAGGATATGTCTGGAGCTGAGATGTTGGCCACTGAGACATCCACTATGTAGGATCCCAGATTTCATCCAAGAAATTCAAATCTAGTCTCGGATATTTGGCAGCAACTCGGGCTCGGATAAACTGCTTTCTGCGTCATAGCATCAGCGGAATATTCAGCTCTTTTTTCTTCATATTCTTTTGAGGTCCGAAAGTCCTCCACAGCCTTAGCAACAGCCTCGGTGTTCGCTTTTTCTCCACCCCCAGTCGGGCCTTCAGCTCTCTAATTTTTTTTTGCAGGCGAGAGTTCTCCTCGCTAGCAGACACGTTCTTCTTCGCCTGAGCTTTAAACTCCACTACCTTGTCCAGCAGTCGAGAATTCTCCTCAATAGTCTTTCTCAATGCCGTTTTAACATCTTCGACTCTCATCTCGGTGGCATCAACTTTCATGGAGATTTCTCCAACTTTTTCTCGGCCCTCTCTTTTATTCTTTTGAGCATCTCAGTTTTGAGCTCAGACTTCTCCACCTCTTTGGCCAGCTCATGCAAGCTTTCAATGTACCCGTTCAAGTAATGAGTGAGCTGATAAGTGAAAAAAATTCATAAGTAATAAATGAGTATACAGTAAGTGCTAAATGAGAAAGCCCCAATATACCTGGATGATGTAATCTACGGCTTCTCTCCTCATCTCCCTCCGAGGAACGCTCAATAGCTTGTTCGCATCGACAAGGAGGAGCAGTCTGGAGAGTAGCTCACTCGTCAATGTGGGATTCCATAGTGCTGAGGCCTCAAGCTTCAGTCCGACTGGCGTTTTTAGACACGCTGATAACTTCGACTGGTGCCTCATCCGAAGAGGATCTGACAGTGGATGAAGCTAGTCAGATCGGTGAGCTAGGAGGAGCAAGTAGGCTCAGAATTATCTTCTCTAGATCTTGTCTACACGGCCCACCCAATAGGCTACAGTAGCTGAGTTGGTAAGCGAGCCGCTTTTCATCTGCATAATCTCATGACCTTTCGAATGGGAAGGTTCACACTCCCTGACCTCCAAAGTCGATTGTGCGGGATCCCAGACTCTAGCCCGAAGGATCCGCCCGATGACTGGCTTGGCACATCTTTTCTACAGGATTTTTTTCTTCTCCTTTAGTGGGCTCGAGCTCTTCCAACATCCAACTCTGTGATGATGTGATTAAATTGTAAAACAAACAAAGCCAGAAGATTTAAAGCCAAGATAGCTACTCGCATACCTTGAGGAGCGACTTGACTGATGTTGGCATTAAACAGCGCTTGAGCTGACAGCAACTCTTTTAACTCTAGAATCTTGAAGCTCTGTAAAGCTGCCATCTTCTCCTCCAGGCTCTTGTTCGTCGAAGGCTCCTTTAGCGCAACCTCTTGGGGTTCGCCCCAAGTCATAAAACTCCAGTCTTCATCTGACATCTGCGAGACGAAAAGAAACCTTGACTTTCAATCATGTACAGTGGAAGGCATACTCAAAATATTAGATGAAGCCATCCTTCTTCTTCCACAAAGTCATGTACCTCCACCCGTGCGAGTCTGGGTGCCGCTTGAGGTTGAAGAAAAAATAAAAGAATGTGACATTTAGCACAATCTCAGCCAGCATGCATAACGCAGTGAACCCGCAGATATACCGCCATGCATTCGGCACCACCGTACATGGCGATATTTCAAAATATTGAAAGAGCGCTACAAAAAAAGAGTGGAGAGGAAGCCTCTGCCCAGCTCGAAAGCACTCCTCATAGAAGCCATACGTCCTGAAGGCGGATGGCAGACTCGATCACCCGGTCTCAGGACTTCAAGTTGGAATGTGGAAGGTATTTGATATTGCTCATGTAGCACGATTATATCCTGCTCCGTCAATTCTGATCTGAAATCAGTGGCGTAAAATCAAGCTCCATGGTGGCCATCTCTCTTTCGTGCAGGAAAACTGCGAAAAAATGAAGAAGAGAGGAACTCGCAGTGAAAGGAGAAAAATCAAAACTTTGTAAGGTCTGCTTCTCGTTCTGTTTGGGGATTTTAAATAACCTCAGACTTAAATGGAACCTCCAAAAGCTGCCTCCCATCGATGCACTAATTGCATGAGACGTGCATCGACAGAAAACTAGCATACACACGATATGTAAAAATTACGAATGGACGTGATTGCTACCGCCAATATGGTAGTAATACCGATAGCAGGAGAATCATACTTTACGTTACTTTCGAAGGAATATGTGCAGATGTGCACCATGCCGCCACGCATTCGGCACCACCGTATACGGCGATATTTCAAAATATTAAAAAAGTGCTACAAAAAAAGAGTGGAGAGGAAGCCTCAGCCCAGCTCGAAAGTATTCCTCATAAAAGTTCATATGTCCTGAAGGCGAACGGCAAACTCGATCACCCAGTCCCAGGACTTCAAGTTGGAATGTGGAAGGTATTTGATATTGCTCATGCAGCACGATTATGTCCCGCTCTATCAATTCTGATCTGAAGTCCAGTGGCGTAAAATCAGGCTCCATGGTGGCCATCTCTCTCTCGTGTAGGAAAGTCATGAAAAGATGAAGAAGAGAGGAACTCACAGTGAAAGGAGAAAAATCAGAACTTTATAAGGTCCGCTTCTCATTCTGTTTGGGGATGTTAAATAACCTCAGACTTGAATGGAACCTCCAAAAGCTGCCTCCCATCGATGCACTAATTGCAAGAGACGTGCATCGACGGAAAACTAGCGTACGCACGACACATAAAAATTACGAATGGACGTGATTGCTACCGTCGATATGGTAGTTAATACACCGATAGCAGGTGAATCATACTTTATGTTACTTTCGAAGGAATGTGTGCAGACGTGCACCAATTTCACCCACACGGACGCAATTCAAATTTCAGACTTTTGAAAATCTGTATGACAAGTATGGAATTTCATCTCAGATCGGAGTGAGAATTATAATCTCTACTATGTTTGTAATTCCAACTATATCTAGAGTCAATTCGAATTTCTGTCCTAACTTCAGCTCGGCTCGTGCCTTGCTTGAAGCACAATATAGGCTAAGTATTCATCGGGCTATTATTCTAATCAAGTTTTGTAGTTATAACCAGAGACCGAGCATATGTTAGAGACTTTGATTCATATATTTAAAAACATGATTCTTATTCATCAAAAGAAAAGGAATACATCTATTCTTATGGAGATTCTATTACAAAATCAGAGTCCTCAGATCATAAAGAATAAAAGAAGAAAAGAACATAAATCACTTCTCAGGGAGATTGCCAGGACGGTCGTCTGCGGGATAGTATTCTTCGGCACTGATGATGCCTTCGGTCTGGATGGCTGTGTCGATTTTGTCTACCTCATCCACAAAATAGGATGTCATTATAAACCTTGATCAGTTATCCAACAACACTGCCTATAAATCTTTATCCAGACAATCGATTTGAAGATGCTTGATGAAGTCAAGAGAAAGGTGCATCTGGACAATGGACTTGCACTTCTTGAAGCCCACAAAGAACGCCGTCTTGCAAACTTGGGTTATGATTCTTTCTCCAACTGCTTTCTTCTGTTTTTAGCATGTTTGAGTAAAATTTTCTAATCTATAAATTTACCCCAGAGAAGTTTATGATTTATCTTTCTCTCTTCCAACCTTTTCTTCAAAATCTCCACCTTCGATCCAATTTCTTGGACTTCCGAGAGCGGCTCTGGGGAGGCCTAAACTCCCTTAGAAGTAGAGCACCCGTCTCCTTGAGGAGTTCTCTCTCCTTGACTCATCCCTTCAGAGATTCTGACCCTCTTAGACAGACCACCACTGAGATTCCTTTGAGAGTGAGTTTCAAGACAAGGAGAACCTCTTCTTGCTTCAAGTATCTTTCTCAGATGCTCTAGGTCATCACGGGTCTGACGACAGTCTCTCTCAGCCTCATACCTCTGTCTCTCGAGGGTTTTAATCATCTCTTCAAAGTCTTTAACCTTCCTGTCGGTTCTAGATTTCTGTTGTTTGAGGGTCTTAATCTGTCTTTTGGCCTGCCCAGTTCTTCATCCCGATGGAGAATCGACTCCTAGGCCTCCTGAAGAGCCTCCTCTATAAGGCTGAGCTCCTTGGCCAGCTCAGTATTATCCCTCTATAGATGTTCTAACCGATATTTCAGCAAGTCGATCTCTTCTTTCTCCATCGCTGGAACATCAAGGTTGGAACTAATGAGGCTCGCCAGACATTGATCCACATATACAAGAGATTTTAAAGCATCGACAGATCGCTTCTCTCTCCTTTGTTCATTGAGGAGCAATCTCTCGACTAGCGGCAGGAGATTCCTCAAGTACTCCACCATGGATTAGAGGCTCTCTTCTGTGGATGGAGCATGAAAGATCGAATCTGAGGGTCCCACATGAGAAGTGAATGTAAGAAAGCATCTAGCAGGAGTCACCATCTCTAGAGATCCCCCAATCTCCACCATCGATGCTAGATTCTTCTCCAGATTGTCAACCGCCTTTTCCATCCATGCTACCTCAATCAGATCTCTTTTGGAGCATCCCTTGGTGCTCATTTCTGATACCATCTCCATCGGCCCCCCATCGATTGGAACTTTTTCTGAAAAATCCTACATCATGGCTTCCAATGGTAGGGCTGTGGGTTCAACGGTAGGACTGACATATTTTTCTTCCTCGACTGCGGATCCCGTTTCAACAACCGAAACCACAACCTACCTCCTATAAATTAAAATTTGCTCGAGTCTCTTTACGTGCTAGGAATCCATCTTGCTTCAGAAAATTGTGATGAATAATTAGCACAAAAAAGATCTGTGGCTACCTCTATAGATCTATGGCTATCTATGCCTTCAAAGTACAAATTTAAAGGAGGAAAAAAATGAAAAGTCACCATAAAGTAATTAAAACTCCGAAGGGACCGTCGTCTGAGTGGTCCCATCAGTTATACCCATCCGCGTCAGTCGCATTAGGCTGACGTCACATGTCTTAAATGCAAAAGGCAGAAGAGAAGGCAAAAGCGCATGGCATTGGATCCGAGGCACTTTTGGAGTACTCCTTTTGCTTGATCCTCAGACTCAGGAGTAGAGGGGTAGTGTTACGGTGGCTACCACAAGCATCTCAGATTAGTCCTATATCACAAGATATTTCAAGTTTTCAAGGTCATCAATACGACTGCTGACCACCGTATGAGCTGAGGAGTCTGTCTCCATGCTGAGCTGAGACGTCTCCGAGATCTGATCTGTGTATGAGGTGCTCAGCCGACTTATCTCTTCAACATGCGCGACAGCTGTCTATCCCAAATAGATAAAATTTGGCATAACCGTCTACCCTGATCTCGCGGGAGTGATCAAGGGCTGAATTATCTCATCCAGTTTAGCATGTCCAACGGTCCGACAATCTCGGGATCGTGCGATCTCACAGCTAACAATCCAGTTATCCGACATCTTTCTATATAAACAACCAAAGCCTCGATGACTTAGATAAATCCAATCAAATCCCTCTCAGAGAATCCATTGCTGCTCTCTTATTTTCTATTTTTCTGACTTAAGCATCGGAGGATCCTCACCGGAGCCACAACCTATAATTTAAGACTTGTTTTGTAGGTCACTCCAACGCCAGCATCTCTGCACGGGAATCAGATATCCGTCATCCGATCTCGATCGATTTCAGTAGCAACAATATTGATTTTTTCCTAGCTAAGCCAGCTATGATATATGAACAGGATTTATTTTGTGACATATATTTTTGTTGATATATCAAATAAAAGTAAAATTACTCAAAACAAATCCTTCGGTATTCATTTGTAGCTGGGCTCAGCGAAGACCAAGAATTTCTCAGGTCTTCAATAGAATTACTAAGCAATTTGCTTTGATCAACCACAAAACTTGCCTTGCTCATACGAGCCAAATGAGGACGTCAAACGTAAAAGTGAGAACAAGATTTATCAACTAATAGTGGAAGAGTTCTTCTTTTTCTTCTTTTTTGTTGGTGGTGAGAAAATAACTTGTAATTTTGTTTGAAAATTATGATCCAAACTTGACTTGATATGGTTTGCCTTAAATTGCTAGCTTTAATTTGACATTTTATACTATTTTAACTGGAAAAAAAAAAGTGACACATTGAATAATTTGTAAGTTACAAGAAAGGGCTGAGCTCTAAGGAATCAAATAGTATTCTGTAACATCAAAGCTTTAATTAATCATCAAATTACAACATTGTTTATCATATAATAATAGAAAAATAGTAGGATTATTATGGAACATGTGTCTAGTTGATAGGTGCAAATGGCAGAACCTTACGTCTAGTTTATAATGCATCAACAATTTCAAGTCGTATAGTCTTCGAGATGATATAAGATCCGACTATATCCATCTGGAAAAGTTTGACTTCAGCCCAATCCTACCCCCTGAATACATTCAACAAGTGAAGTGATGTCATAGGCATAGTTAAGTCATTTTGTTGCTTGTCGGAACATCATCGTATAGAACTATCAGAATACCTAGTATAAAGGTACCAAAGTTTGGTTATGCTTGCATGGTTTGACACCGATCGAAATTCCAAAAGCCTGTGATTATGCTTTAAGATTGATGTATAGTGTTAGTTCGTTGTCAAAAATGTAAGCTACTAAAATTCAATATTGAAATGACATCTCGATTGAAGGTCATTGGCTCAAATTTCCTCTTAATCAATTATTTATTTAGGATGCATTTGGTTAACCATTAAAAAAATATTTTTTTATTTTTTGATTTTAAAAAAATAAAAATCAAAAAATAATATTTGATGACATCATGAAAAGTAAAAAATTAAAATTAAAATAATTAAAATAATAATTTTATATATAAAATAAAAAATTTTACTTTGTAAAACTTACTTTTCTCTTTTTTTTTTTTTTTTTTTAACTTTCTCACGTTTAAAATGCCAAACAAAACAAGTAAAGAACTATTCTCCCTCGTCGAGCTCTTTACCTCTCCATCCCCTTCTCTCTCCCTTCTCGAAACTTTTTTCCTCGTCGAGCTCTTTCACCTCTCATCTCTAAATTTTACATTTTGCTTTATAGCAACGTAGTTATCAAACATATTTTTAATTTTTTTATTTTACTCAATAATAAAAATATAAAAAAAATAAAAAATATTGTTTAAAAATTAAAATCAAAAAATATAATCAAATGCATCCTTAATTAATTCTGATCGATGTTTACTTGGACTGCAACCCATCCATTAGGGCGCATGCCTTGTAAACTCCAATTCGGCTTGACCAAACCAGATGAGTCATGGCTGCCTAAACCATGAACCCAACTCCCTCACCTATTTGCGAAGGCTTAAAAGAGTCGAAGCCAGCCCTCCATGGGCTCGCTCGAGTCAGCAAATGGCCGGGCTCGTCGGCCTCGGACGGCGCCACCTCTCGTCACGAACGCGGGTCTTGGCGACGACGTTAGAACTCATCGTTGCTGTCTTCCAGCGTTGTTCTTACACCACCACCATCGCCGCTTCTTCTTCTTATTCTTCTGCGCGCGAGGAAGAAGCGGGATGGAGGAAGGAGAAGGGAAGATGGCTCACTCTGCCTCCTTTTGCACCTCCCGTCGACGCCTCTTACGTCAGGAAAGCGATCGCCAGTGGCCAGCGTCCCGCCGGAGAGGAAGAGCCCACCACGGCCTTGAAGTGGGTTCGCCGCTGCTGCCCGCACCTGCCGATGTCTCTGGTCCAGAAACTCTTCCGCTTGAGGCAGGTCGGTTCGAACTGAATGTTTTCTGTGCTGCTTGCATTCTGTTTGTCTAAATGCTCCTATGAGGTTAGAGTTAAATTAGAGAATATTAAGAATGCCGGCGAATAGGAGGTTGACTAGCTTGACAAAATGGGATAAACGTTTCCAATTGCTAATAATAACGTACTCTAGTATGTAGATGGAGTCTCTGAGCATATTTAACTTGTAAATAAGCAAGAGGTCTGCGAATGGTGAATCTTGCGTCCATCGTGCTTGGAACACATGATGAATGAATAAATTATAGCCGAGCCATGAATATTTAAGCTGTAATTGACTTTGAATTGTTAATTCCAAGAATTACGGTCTATCCCATGTCTGCCTAGTTCGTAGTTCATACCATAACTTTGAATCCCATTATTTTCAATGGATTTTAGATATTTAGCTTTGATTAAGGATTAAAGTTTGGTTATAATTTTGAATGGTCCTTAGGATTAACCCAGCAACATTTGCATTGTAATATGATTTTCGCACATCTTATAAAGTTTCAACTAACATTAATGCTAGTTGGTTGCTACCAAAGTTCAATTCTCTGCATGCAGGTATGGTGCCTGCCTCATGTTTTTTAAAATTTTTAATTTGATTTCTGGTTTTAAACATGCCAAAGAAAAGAGATATCTTCCATAAAAGTCATTTTTGCACCCTCTTGCCACTCCCACCTGTGGCCCCACAACACCCCCCCACACCAACCCAAAAAAAAAAAGATAGAAAAGAAAAAACATTTCTTCTTGCTCTTATCATTTGAGTTTCAGCTGGAATATGTTTGAAACAAGGATCAATTTTGGTCTTTCAGCCAAAGAAGACTTATATGATCGATTTTTTTGTATATATGGGCAATTTATTTATCTCTTTTGTCATTTTTTTTGAATTCTGTTAAGCATTTTCTTAAGACTAAACTTTGATTTTGCAAATTTCAAGAAGATTCTTTTAGAAGTATTACAATATTAGCTTTGAAAGAAATGCAAAAATAACTCTTTTGACAAAGATTTGACTACCCTAGAGCTTAAATTTTCCATGTATTAGATTGTTGCCAAACAATAAATGATGCATTACACTCAAAAATCATGTGAAACATCATTTATGACTTTCTAATTTGTTAAAAAAACTTTGTGATTATCAGTTTTTGGGACAGAAACCAATGGAACAAAACATGCGAGGTCCATAGAGTACAAATATAACTTATAATGATTTTTTTGACTTGCTTTAATCTTCTTTGCTGTTGCTGTCCAAAAAAACTTCTCTGTTTTTCTAGTTCGTGACAATGCTTAATAGATCTTGACTTGAATTAATATTATTTTTATTTCTAGCTTGTTTCTTATTTCTAGCATTTATTTATTTTTGCTGAAACTAGAGTTGAAAATACCATAACTGCAGAAACAACTGAACTGAAACTTATTTGGCCTGGCTAAAACCCAAATGAGGTCTGTTGCTACTCGATTCAATCGAGGTCGGAGAGAGGGCGACTGAGCCTCGTGCAGTGATGCTGACGCTGGAGTAACCTACAAAATAAATCCAAACCGAAAGTTTTCACTCCAACGAAGATCCTCCGACGCTCAAGTCAGATTCAGAGAACAAAGAAGCAGCAACGAGTTCTCTGAGAGGGACTACTTACCTGGTCCTCGAGGCTTTAGTTGTTTATATAGAATACTGTTAGATAGCTGGTCAAACAGCTGTATAATCGTGCAATCCCAAGATTGCAGGGCCATTCAACATGCCATAGCAGACGAGATAATCCAACCTTTAATCACTCCCGTGGAGTGAGGAGGCTGTTACTGACAATATATTAAGTGGGGGATTTGAATATCTTCGAGGATCGTGCTTGATCTGTTGGCCTTCTTAAATTGAATGAGTGGTGTCACCTCCTGATACATGAGGGTTCTACCTCTTAATTGCATGAGCTGTCAATCAGAAGCTGAGAGTATGGAAGATTTTAGCCTTCATATGCTCTTCACGTAGAGACATTTACTACTTTTGGACTTCTTTGCATGATGTGGGTTGGTCAAGTATACCTCAGCTCTGTATGCATATGGCTAAGGATAACTCATATCAGAATAAGTATAGCTAAGATAGCTCATCTCAGCATGTGCATGGCTATGGATACCTCTTCTCAGCATATGTATGGCTCAGCCACTCCAGAATCCATATCTTGGATATAAATCCGAGGTATCCCTGATACCATCGTAACACTATCCCCTACTCCTGAGTCTGAGAATTAGACGAAAAAAGTACTACTGAAATGATGCCTCGGGCCTAGGAACGTTCATCCATGCATCCCATTAAGGCATCTGTTCCTCATTTAATGCGGACAGTGGAAGCAGCTTTACTTTGCTCTTCATATGGCGACGTCTTTGCTTTGCTCGTAATGCGAGAGGCAGCATGTGTTCAGCTCATTTTGTGAGCGGCAGTGTGTGCACTTCTCGCAATGCGAGAGGCAGCGTGTGCCCAGCTCATCTTGTGAACAGCAGTATGTACACTTCTCGTCCTCATATCATAGGTTGAGGGTTCTTATCGATTAGCCCTCCGGAGGTCCTTAGGATCTCCCTCCGCTTTCTGTGCGACTCGGGCTCTGATGGGATCTTGTAAGTTAGTTCCGCCTCTAAGTCGTCCAGGTTTGCTCGCATCATCTTATAAGCGGCAGCTTGTGTACTTCTCGTAACGCGAGAGGCAGCGTGTGCATTTCTTATAATGCGAGAGGCAGCGTGTTCTCAGCTCATCTTGTGAGCGGCAGTATGTGCACTTCTTATTCTCATATCATAGGTTGAGGATCGTTATCGGTTAGCCCTCCGGAGGTCTCTTAGGGTCTCCCTTTGGTTCCTGCGCGACTCGGATTCTGATGGGGTCTTGTAAGTTAGCCCCACCTTTAAATCGTCGAGGTTTGCTAGCATCATCTTATGAGAGGTAGTATGTATATTTCTCATAACACGAGAGACAGTATGTGCTCAGCTCATCTTGTGAGTGGCAGCATGTGCACTTCTCATCCTCATATCATAGATTGAGAGTCTTTATCGGTTAGCCCTCCGGAGGTCCCTTAAGGTCTCCCTCCGCTTTTCGCACGACTCAAGCTTTGATGAGGTCTTGTATGTTAGCCCTGCCTCTAAGTCGTCGAGGTATTTTGGCTCGGATGCTGATGTAGGACGAAATCTGTCTACAAAGTTAGCAATTTAGAAAACTTTTTATTAAAAGAGCATCTATTACCTTAGTCTGCCCAGGTTGGTTTAGTCAGGTGAGTCTCCTCAGATTGGTTTTGGAGGGTCGGCCCTCAAGAGCTCAGTCTTTAGGAGTCTAGCTTTGAGGAGTTCACTTTTTAACGGTCGGCCTTTGGAGGGCAATTTTCGGACAGTCCACCTCGGAGGTCCGTAAACATAGCCTCGATCGGACCTGACTTCGATTGGAATAAGCCTCGGCCTTCAAGCTTCAGCCTCGGTTTGTCCTTGATTTGCTCATATTGATCTTTCAATGACCCTTTGAAGCTAGTTTCTGGAAGGTCTTGAAGATCTGCTGTTCAAAAAGAACAATACAGAATAATAGATAGGATCTGAAAGCTTTTTACCATGAGAGTTGTGAGCTCTGTTTGGAAGCTTTTGGGCTTTGTTCGACTCCTGTTATTTGTCTTAATTTGAACTGGAACTTTACCTCAGTTTGGGCTTGTTTTTTTTTGCTTCAGTTTAGCCTGATTTTTACCTTGGATCTGATGCTTTCACTTTGGATTTGAATAATTTACCTCGGATCTGCATACTTGGATTTGCATAATTTATCTCAGATCTGCATGCTTTGACCTTGGATTTGCATAATTTACCTCAGATCTACATGCTTTGACCTCGGATTTGTATGATTTATCTCGGATCTGCATGATTTTATCTCGGATCTACATGATTTATCTCGGATCTGCATGCTTTGACCTCGGATTTGCATGATTTACCTCGAATCTGCATGCTTTGACCTTGGATTTGCATGATTTTAGCCTCGGATTTGCATGATTTACCTCGGATCTGCATGCTTGGACTTTGGATTTGCATGATTTACCTCGGATCTGCATAATTTTAGCTCGGATTTACATGATGTACCTCAGATCTGCATGCTTAGACCTTAAATTTGCAGATTTTACCTCGGATCTGCATGCTTTTAGCTCGGATGGGTTGGATCGGCCTTGATCTGATTGGCCATGTTCCATCGCCTCCATGCACTTTACGTACCTCATTTTTAAATCTTCTTTTTTGGTCTGCTATGTTCTTAACGTTGCTTTCAGTCGATCTTGAGCAGCTCTGTCCCCCCTTGTTTAAGAACATGGGGCAGTTCAGTTGCATCTTTGCTTATGGAAGGAGCTCTGATCCTGCATAAGGACAAGAAACTTAATAATTGTCCCCCGTGCTTAGCAGCAGCGGGACATCAACCTCGTTTTAGACGAGATTAAGCTTGGCATTGACTAACACCCTGTTTAGGAACAGGGCCTTCATCTTCATCTTCATGTAAAAATGAGGTTGAGCTCGGCTTTACCACCCCCGTTTAGGAACAGGGGCCTTCAACCTCATTTAAGAACGAGGTTCGGCTTGAAGCTGACATCCGTGTTCAAGAACAGAGGCCTTCACTTGATGAAGAGTAAAACGACACGGAGTTGACACCCATGCTTAAGAGCAGGATCCTTCACCTGATGAAGAGTAGGTTGGCATGGAGTTAACACTTGTGCTTAAGTGCAGGGGCCTTCACCTCAGCCCGAGTGAGCTCGGACTCGTTCATGGGCGAACTCCCCGGCATCGTGGGTGAGACGAGTGGGGAAAGGTTGGAACCATGGAACCAATGAGCTGTGCGCTAACAGAGGGGAGCCTGGAGGTGCGGCACCGGCGAGCTCGAGACAGACAGGGGAGACACGAGCGAGGGAGCACCTCAGGAGCTCGGATCCGGCGAGCTTGGCACCTTAAGAGCTCGGATCCAACGAGCTCGACGCCTCTAAGCACCTTGAGAGCTCAGATCCGGCAAGCTCAATGCCTTAGAGCACCTCGAGAGCTCGGATCCGGCAAGCTCAGTGCTGTCAAAAGCCGGGCGCATGCGGAGAAGATGAAGGCTCCAACTTGCTCGATGGAGGCGAGGCACGCGTGGGAGAGTCGTGAGGCCACCGGTGCTAGCCTTGGCACGAGCTGAAGAGGCCGTCGCCGACTTGGTCGGGCTTGGCGCTAGAGATGCGCGGGTGCACAGGAGGAATCGGGACCATCAGTCTCGTCGACGACACGCACGACAGCATGGGGGGCTTCATGTCTATCCGCTTAGATGGAGCCGTAGCTTATGGCGGAGCCGGTGTTGCCGAATGCTGGACACGAAGGAGGAGGCGGTGCTAGCCTCGGGCAGTAGGTGCCCAATCCCCCACCTTTCGATGGCTTCCCTAACCCACAGGGGGATAAGACAGCTCCTTATTTTCTTCTCACCCTTTTTTTTGAGGGGTTATATCATACTGTGGAGTGATGGGATGAGCATTATTGCACATCGAGCTCTGTCGGAGAGGCTTCGAGATCTCCTCTTCTTCTTTTTGTTTTTTTTTTCTTTTCCCTTTTTTTGGCTCGAACGTGATCCTTAGCTCGGATGCTCACGGTCCTGTAGCCTTGCCAGCAAGAAAAGAAATAGAATATCGAATGACAATTTGAAAATCTCTTACCATGAGGGTCTTGAGTTGTGGAAACTTAAGAGAGTCTCCTCTTTTGTTGGATTCCAGTCTACTGTAATCTTGGATATTGCAATATCTTTTCTTATTTGGATCCCTCCAAAAATTCAATTTTTGGATTTAAAAATTAAAAAATTTTCGTTGTCTCACTTGTATTTGAGCGTCGTGATCTCCTTCCTTGTTTGAGCCTACTCAAGAGTTTTAAATATATATATATATATATAAATAAAATAATTTGAGGATCGAGGAATTTTCGTATCTCCTTCCTCGTCTTATTGACTTTCCTGCCTTCATTGTAAGTAAGTGGCAGGCACAGCACTCTAGAGATCGGGGTTGACATAGGCACGGGAGCAAGATACCTCCCACCACGCATCGTTGTTCCGCCGCATCATTTGGATCGCAATGGTCAGGTATATACTCGCCAAATCGGAGCATTGAACTGATCCACGCTTATCTCTGTGGCCGACGGAGGCGGCGATACTGGTGGTGATGGCGATGCGGGGGCCTTGCTACCGGTACAGGCTCCCTTGTTTCTGGAAGAGACGTCATTGGAACGCTGTGAAGAAACTTTGTGTGGTGCCATCGCATGCTTGGCTTCCCAAAAAATGGATCTGAGCCCTCCATGTGGAGGGGCCGATTGTTGTGATGCCGGTGCATGGTTTTCTCCAACACCGACGGCAGTTCAAGAGGCGGCAGATCACCCTGATTGTTTGATAGTAGTTTTCTTTGGTGGCATGATGCAAAAGTATATCCTTCCTCTATCTGTTGCTGCTCGATTCGATCGAGAACGGAGAGAGGATGACTAAGCCTCGCACAGGAATGCTGACGCTGGAGTGACCTGCAAAACAAGTCCAAACCGAAAGTTTTTGCTCCGACGAGGATCCTTTGATGCTCAAGTCAGATTCAGAGAATAAAGAAGCAGCAACGAGTTCTCTGAGAGGGATTATTTACCTGATCCTCGAGGTTTTTGTTGTTTATATAGAATGCTGTTAGACAGCTGGTCAAACAGCTGTATAATCGTGCGATTTCGAGATTACAGGGCTATTCAACATGCCATAGCATGCGAGATAATCCAGCTCTTAATCGCTCTCATGGAGTGAGGAGGCCGTTACTGACAATATATTGAGTGAAAAATTTGAATATTCTCGAGGATCGTGCTTGACCTGTTGGCCTTCTTAAATTGGATGAGTGGTATCACCTCCTGGTATATGAGGGCCCCACCTCTTAATTGCATAGGCTGTCAATCAGGAACTGAGAGTATGGGGGATCTTAGCCTTCATATGCTCTCCATGTGGGGATATTTATTGCTTTTGGATTTTTCTGCATGATGTAAGTTGCTCAAGTATACCTTAGTTCTACATGCATACGGCTAAGGATAACTCATATCAGAATAAGTATAGCTAAGATAGCTCATCTCAGCATGTGCATGGCTGTGGATACCTCTTCTCAGCATATGTATGGCTCAGCCACTCCGGAATTTACGTCCTGGATATAAATCCGCGACATCCCTGATACCACCGTAATAAGGTCCAAGTTCTACTCATTTTATGCAGTAAAGACACATATGTGGAAACTAAATTATAGAAAGGCCAGAAGTTGTATCCTACAAGCTTAATTCTCATTTGCTTTAGATTTTCTGAATTTATTCGATGGCTTTTTCACATGTCGATGAGATATTGTCTCTTTTGTGGTATCCTAATTACATAGGCTCTGATCCAGCTAAAGCATGTCTTATGGCAGGTACGAAGGGATTTGACAAAAAATGGTTCTCATATGGATGGTTATTATGGGCAGCAGCAACTTAGAAGGGTAAGATCATGTTTCTGAAAGTACCATGTATTGTTGTGTTTCATAGCAACAATATCTTTTGATATATAAATTGTTGGAAGGTTTCAGCAAAAGATGTGATGATGCCTGGAGATGTGATTCTTTTACCTGTCACTGTGCAAAATGTTGCCACTAAAAAATATGATTACTCTGAGAGTGAGGAGGAAATTAGCTTCATCCGCAGCCTCGAATTGTATAAGGTCTGAAATGCTTAGTCATTTGCTGTTGCTTGTTTACTTGTTTTGATGCAACATGACTCATTATTCTAATGGATTCAGGATTCAGCAATCATTGCTGTCAATAAGCCTCCTGGTATGCCAGTTCAGGTAGGTAGTTCTGCATAATGTTTCTTTGTTCCTTACCTCCATTGTAAGGTGCTTATTTTTTGTAATAACTTTCGAACAGGGGGGTGTTGGCATCAAATACAGTATGGATGCATTAGCTGCTAAATCCTTCAAATATGATTATCCAGAATCACCTCGACTGGTGAGTCTGGACCAAATTAGCTTCAGAACAGTATTTGTTTTTCACTAGAATATAGGTGAAGTGAGTTTATGGATATTAATTACTTTCTACATATTGGATTTTATGGTATTACAGGTACAAATGGAAATCTAAAATCAATTATGTGAAAAATTAAAATTGGTTCCTTTGTTATTCTATTGCTGTTATAGGATGTTTAAATATTTTTAAGACCAGTCATACCTGCACATTACCATTCTCTTTTTCTGCTCATCTGAAGAAGCAATTAGAAATTTTCGTTTTATCAAAAGGTATGCACAGTATTTCAGGCAGCTGCTGGAAACATATGTTAACTTATTAACAGTCTCCTACGTTAATCATTTTCCTGTCATTTCCAAATTTTTGGTTTTTGACTTGTTAAGAAGGCGTTGATGTTAACTCAAGACATCATAGGAAACAAGGGTGACAATCCAGGAAGCACGGATATGGCAAAATGGCTGCCGTACCGGTGTCAGATACGTATCCTTATCGTACCATTCCCCGTATCTGTATAGCAAGATGGCTGCTATATTTTTAAGAATTTATCGTATCTCCGTATCCGTATCATATTGTACCCGTGTCCCGTATCATATCTATGCTTCCTAGATGACAATATGTAAGTACTCCGATAGTCATTCACGCATAAGTAGTCACCTTCAAAATCTGCTTCAATTTCCTATCTAGTTATAGAATAACATTAAGGAGTTCTCCTCGGTCCATAGTCACTCATGAAAAGATAGTATCAAAATTTTGATGATCTATATCTCTCATTTGCTTGACCTTCAGATTCGTAGATTTGTCTCCATCACTTAAACCTAAACAAGCAGTGAAGGCTATCTTATAAACCTACATAGTAATGTAAATGTTACTTAATGAACAATTCTTTACAAAGAGAACTGAATTTCGCCACCAGTCTTGAAGAAGGGAAGGGAAAGCAAACATGTATCATGCATGTGAGCTTGGCAAACCTATTGGCAAATCCACTGAAGTTCAGAATGATGGGGGCATTGGTAGCAACGAAGTATCACAGGGACAACTTAAATGATGCTGCGCTGAAACACAAAATGGTCAAGGTTTAATGTGCTCCAGAAATGAAACAAATGGTTTCATATGTTAACAAAGTCTTGAAAGGATTTAGTTTTAACAAAGTAAGGTTGAAAGTAAAGATAGTCTCACAAATTTCAAGTGTAATTCTAAAAAGGTTTAACATATGATACTTGTACATGGGTAGAAATTATTTGGAAATATTTTGTACTATTGTGGAAATGATTGGTGGCAACTTATCTTGTAGAGGAAGAAAAAATCTGAAGATGATGTTGAGGATGTCAGTGGAGCAAGCCTCAGGGATATCTAGAAATCGTGTCAGCAAATTGGTGCATGTGTACTACAGTTTTTTTAATGTATATTAATTCTGATTAGAGATGCATAAGTGTGTTTGAAATTATTATGATGTATCACCATCACAGAATGAAGTTGTCATTTCGATGTTAGTTAACATTATCTAATTGATTGGGAAATTAAAAAGGTCACTCCAACAACATTGCAATGCAGCACATGGTTATTCAGCTGCGAAGGTTTCGAAAGAAAGAATTACATTAAGAAATCTTTTTAAGGGAAGGAAGAAATGTCAGGAAAACATTATTACAGTTGGGGATAGGCTTTATGTGATCCAATATGTTATCAAGAATGTTCCTGGGAAGTTTAAATAATTTAGAAACTCATATTCTGAACCTCAAGAAGATTGTAAAAAATATTGTAATTTCCTTGAAGGAAGTTGATTAACCTTTTGAAGTTTAGCTTACATACTAGAGTATCTTGTTTTTCTTTTAGACTAAAAAATACCTCAAGCTGACCATTACATTCGCATCACCTTGACCTTCTAAAGCATAATCAACTAGTGTAGTTCTTGATGCATCATTTCAAAAGCATCTGATAGATATGGCGTATTTATTTTGAAAAAACAAAGTTTTATTTCTTATTTCTATATGTTAAGTTATTGTTTCATGGTAGCATATGAGTGCATTTGCAGTTTAGCTATGGCAATGTTTCTGATCAAATATTCTTTTCTATGAACAAATCATTAATTATATCAGGTACACAGGCTTGATAGAGATAGTAGTGGCGTTCTAGTGCTCGGTAGAACTCAAACTAGTGCTCTCGTTCTACATTCCATCTTCCGTGAGAAAACTTCTGGAGCTTTGTCTGATGTAAGTTGAAGTTTCATATGCAATATTACTCATTTATGTGGGAAAGAAAAATTATGGATTCACAATCTTTCTGTTTAGATATACAGTTACAAAACTTTTCCATGCTTAGCTGACATCTCTGTCTCAAGGATATAAAGACAACTTGTAGAGCATTACAAAGGAAGTACTTGGCACTTGTTATTGGAACTCCCAAACGTTGGAAGGGTCTCATATCTGCTCCACTTACAAAGGTTAATTTGTTTTCACTTGAACTTAATTTATTTTCAATTGAAGTATCAGACATATGTGTGTGTGCGGGTGCACACATGCGTGTGTCAATTGAAGTTAATTAATTTTCAATTGAAGTATCAGACATGTGTGTGTGCGCGCACGCGCGCGCATGTACATGTGCATGTGTGTGTGTGTGTTTCATTTTTGTATGTATGTACGCATAATCCATGCATGTATTCACATTATTCATTTTTATCCTTTGGCATGGCAATTTGGGGATTGCATTTCAGTTTAGTCTATGTCTAAGAACGCAAGTACTTTGCCTTTTGATCTAATGCATTTGGAAGCATTAACTAGTCAGGGAAAAACTGTCCACAAATCTTCATGAACTTTAAAATCTACGCTAATATTGCAGATGCATATTATATGATATTGTCCTCAGGGATGTAGAAAAAATGTTGCTCTCTGACAATTAATAAATAATAATCTACCATCTTGTACACCAAAATAAGTAGAGGGTATGGATACGGAAGATGCTGACACAGCTGTTTCTTTGCTTATGGGACTTGCATGGTTGCAAAGGTAAGCTATGAAAGAGAATTAGAGAGACAGAGATTCCTTTATCCTGTAAATACAGGATACTGCAAATCACTTTATGGAAAGTTAGTATTATTTCATATAAGAGTGAGCTTGGAAATTCCCACCTCCACAAGCCTGATTTCACCCTGCTAAATTTTTTCCACTTCCGCTGCACTGGTCAAGCTATCCTTGTAGAGCATAGCCTCCAAATAATTCCTGAAGTAATGCTGTATCAAATGTTCATAACAGGAGCTTCAATTTTAATATAATCAGATGATAATTCCCATTATAGATGTTGTATTGGGATATGTGGTCCTTGTCTTTCTTATATGGCCTTATCAAATATTATAACTGCAAGTTGGATAAACACGTCATTCATATTTTGCCAGTTTTGATGCTGATACAATTGTTTTCATTGTTCAACTCCTTCAGGATGTTTGCAAAGAAAATTAACAGCAATGGGATTTCTTTGACACCTTGCATCTTTTGATGTTATATATATTTATCCAATAACTCATAACTTGCTATGGTCCTGTACCTACAAGGAATGGTTTGTATAAACAAAAATTACTGAAGTACGCCTTTATTGTGTCAGATTGTATTGGAAGATGGCAAATCTGAACGAATAACCATTGTAAAGGACACCAAAACCGCATCATCACACCATGCTTTGACAGAGTACCAAGTGATTAGATCTTCAGCTCATGGTCAGTAAGCAATGTAGATATATCCATATGATAATTATTTATAATCCCCAGTATGGTACACTTGGTATGTTCTTTCTTAAAAAATAAAAATTCTGGTATATAACTTTTACGCCATTTCAACAGGCTAGGGTGCATGCAGTTTGCATTTTCTGATATTTAAGTAAAATTGTGTATTGCATATATTATTGTTGTATAATAATTTATGCCAACTTATATACTAGACAATAGACATGTGGGAGCTGTATCCATTGGTTTTAAGCACATCTATTATATTTAATAAACAGTGGATTCCTTACAGCAGGACATATCCCACTTAATTGCATGGACAATTTCTCACCATTTTTTTTCTTTTCCTCCAACCAATTTATGCCAAATCATTAAAAAAAAAAAAATCCAATCTTGGCCACCTTCCACCACCTTGTAAACCAATTGTAAGGTATATAAATATTTTTATAAACATAATGCACTTAACTGTTATGGATTGAAGGAAAAGAAAATCTCTTATACTTTATTCTCTGCAACCAGTATGTATGCCAAGCCATGAAAGAGATTCCCATCCTGGCTACCTTCCACTTCTTGCACTTCTTGTCGGCCAATTATAAGGTATATGAAAATTTTGTGATGCTTTGTGGCTCATTTCTCATAACATTGTGCACCCTTTCATTGACACAGAGGTCCCATCCAAATGGGTTCCATAAAAAGGAGATCTCTATGTGGGTGAGAGAGGGAGAGGTTAGGTTGTTAATTTGAAGTGGATTGGAATACCCATATCTGACCGAATCTTCGATTTAGAGTGGGTTCCGGAGGTACATTTATTTCTTTCACAGGTTATAAATGTAGGCTTGACAATTTATGACCTAAATCAGTTTGATGAAGGACTAACAAAAGGAATTCAAAATCGAAATATTTTCCTATAAAATTTTAAACCAATCTGATACATGAAATGATTCAGGACATGAGCTTCAGATTCTAGCCAGAGCCAAATTAGGTTGGGGACTGGTCATTCCTAGAATGGAGAAAGGGAAGTCATGACTATTCAATTTTGCTTATGCTTCCCAGTTGACCATGGGAAAAGGAAGAATCAAATGTGCTAAATGTTGCTAGGCAAAAAGCCACTTGGACTCTTCGGGCCACTTTTCATAGGCTCATGAGATCGTCCCATCGAAGTTTATGGCCAGATTTCACAGTAAACTAATTCACAATATTTTGGGCTGAATGCAGTCTTGAACCTCTCCAATGTTGCTTACCTTTGATCTTGCTGTTGTACAGGCTTCACATGGCTGGAGCTTTGCCCACTAACTGGAAGAAAGCATCAGGTATGCAAGCTAAAACTAATAGTATAGGTTATACGTATGGCAGTTATTTAACATATTTTATTCTTCATTGAAGCTTCGAGTCCATCTTGCGGAAGCTCTAGGGACGCCTATAGTTGGGGACTACAAGTATGGCTGGTATGCACACAGGAAATGGGAACCCATGCCTTGGCCAGAGTCCATGAGTGAGGATGAAAAGCTTCCAAAGAATAAACCTCCTTTCGGCCTTGAGTTGGATGGTGGTAGCATTGCCGAGAAGCAGCCTTTCTTGCACCTCCACTGCAAACAGATGATTTTGCCTAATATCTCCGCTGCTTTGTGGCAACTGCAGTCATCGTCAGTGGATCACGATTTCTTAGAACTTGAAAAACTTAACTTGGTTGCTCCATTACCATTGCACATGCGAGTGAGTTGGGACATTTTGAGCTGTCTACCCCGATGAGCTTCTAAGTAGAAGTTCAATTATATTCTGTTAATAATTGTACGGGAGATGATAAGTTGATGCGTCCTAGTATTTATAGTGATCCTAGATCATATAGTAAAGAGCTTCTGTTTTTGCCCTAAATTAATGCGTTTCCAGTTCCATGGAAAGTTTTGCCTGTTGGTTGGACACACTCTTTGTTGCATGATATAGCACATTGAAAAGCAGATAATTTGATGCATTTTACAACGTTCAGTGTCATAATGTATACGTTGTTGTTCTTTGTTCTAGTGTTAAGGAACTAGTTTCCTGCATTCTTTGAAACTATTAACAACACAATGGATTCTCTGTAATTCATTAATGAATCAGTAGGAGTAATATCATAGGTTAAAAATCCAAAAATGAATTAACTGTTTCTCCACTAGGTTAAATTATTGGCATAGATTCTTTACCTGGTCTTAAGATTCAAGAATCTATCAGTTAATATACGCAGTTACTCATAAAAGGTCAAAATTGGATTGAAAATACGCATATTTTCGGATCCAAAGGAGCAACCAGAGTGGAGTGGAAACTCGGATCCATGTCGTGCATTCCAACAGCCCAAGAAGCCTTGAATGCATCCCAAGGTCTTATAATTCTTCATCCATTTTTCAGAAGTGAAGAATTTTCCATGCACGGATTTAATCTGGGTGATAAATCTTGCTTTGAGATGTGCCTTCACTAATAGCCCAGTTTTTTTTTTTTTTTTTTGGTTGGTTTTGTTGGGGCGGGGGGGTGTTTTTGGTGTGTAAGAATAGGAACTTTCTTTACCATGTTCAGGGACAAGACAAGGGTTGCAATTTAGTCGAAATCGCATCTGGACTCTCTTCGTGACCACTCGTTTTCATGCTCATAGCGCTGGTCTTTGTGGCAATCGAGGATTGGTGCGGTACACAAAGGTCACATGACTGATGGGATAGGTTGGTGCGGTGCACCAGACCTATCAATCACTGTGCTACTGTGAGTAGGTCATGGAGTACTACTGTTCAATTATTCACCCTGTACGATTACAAATAAGCTGGAATGAAGCGTGTTGAAACACACCACGCTGCATTAAAGCTTACCAAAACCATGGTAGACTGCACTAGGTTTTAACTGGAGCCTGTGAAGCAATGATAAGTAGCTTTTGTTTCTCTCTTTTTTTTTTTTGATACATGCCTGGTAAATTAGCTTACAAATAGGTAATTGTCATATTAAAATGCAAATAACCAGTGTTTATATTGTAAAGCTAAAAAAATAGAGACCAAAATGTGTGAACCTTGAGCGCGTGTCCCTACCAAGTCCAAAAATTTGGCTTTCTTCCTTTTTTTTTTTTTTTTTTTACTTTGCCCTTTTGTCCTCCCCCTCGAGATCCACGTAGTTTCCCAGCCAAGACAAGGCTCCTTTACCCAACGATTGACATTTTGCACCTAATCCAAGGTCGGACGGTGAAATGGTCCAGACGGATTGCGTTGGATCTGATGTGACTCATTTGAACGTGGCTTCCCCTTGAGCTACTGATGGACAGCATGATCCAACCCGTTTGTCCAACTTTGATATCAACGGACGTAAAGCTAGAGGATTCTTTTCTCCTGATTGTCCTAATCCCTATCAGTGGACCGGTACGTTTAAAAAACGACTAAGCGTTTGTCGCATTTTGAAGCTTCATATTCTCCATTACCTTTCTTTCCTTTGATTGCTGAGGACCTAGGAATTCACATAGAAGCTGGCAAAGTTCTAGTCCAACTGGATATGGTGGGACACCCAATTTTAGGAGATAGGGAAGCAGGACCTGAAAGCCCGTCTCTCGTGACTGGACGTTTGGGTACCATTCAAGTGGCGGATTTCTTACCACTAAAATAAATACCTAGTGTTTTGTCGTGAATGATGCACCTCATATAGCAATCAAATTGTTAACCACATAATCAATTTAATGGCACTCGATTTTTTCCAATTTTAAATGTACAAATAGATGTGGAAGCTGAAGATCCACCGGTATGGGCGCAGGTTTTTCTACGTGTTTGCCAAGGCCGGCATCAACTGCTGTCCTTGAAGACGAACGTAGCTATTGTTATATTATTATATAGATATCCAACGCAAGTTAACGCCCAAGCACGCTGCCATTCCCTTGGAGTTTGGATGAGCATGAAAGTGATGTTTTTCCTTTTTTTTTTCTTTTTTTTTTTTTTTTTTCAATCTACAGGGACTCCTGAGGGAGGTTAGGTGATTTGACGCACATTGGTCATCAATCACCGGATAGCCACAATCTTACTCTAATCCGATTTCGCCTTTGGGCTTTCCCGAAGGACTATCCACTGGGGAACGCTAACGCAAGAAAAACACTGCCGATTAGAAGAAATTATTGGGTGGATAAGATCAACAGGTGCGATGGTGGACCGGTCTAATCACAAACTAACGTATGAAAATATGGATAAGAAAAAGGTGGAGGAAAAATAAAGTATTACAGACGTCTTTGTGTGCGTTGATTTGTGCGTGGACTGGTTCACCACTAAGTTGGTGGATTTGATCTACTTAATAATACAAAGAGACTAAGGTGTGGCAAAATTTTTATAAAAAAGAATATATAAATAAGATAATAGTTGGATGGACCAGCAAAAAATGATTTTCTAGACCATGCTTCATTCAAAGATATTTTATGATGAAAGGGAGCTAACTATCTATCTTCATTCTATTTTTTATTTATTTATTTATTTATCATTTATTCTTGTCATGATAAAATTATAGAGTGCACATGTTATCCTTTCCTCTCTCTCTTTCTTTCTTCTTCTTTTGACTCAAATGAATCGTCTTAAACCACTTAACTGGAATAAAAATACTTCTAGATTGGACATAGATTTTTTTTATCAAGAAAATTTGCATAGCATACAAGTTATGTGTTGTTAATTAGTAATACTAGTTAAATGACCATAAACCTGGTCAATCATCACATCTAGATATTTTCATGTTCGTTCGGAGCAAAATGAAAAATTTTATCATGTAAAATAATGCAACATTTAAATTAATATTTTAATCTATGCACAAATGGTTGAGATTATCGTCGTATCCGCATACATGAGATATTATTCGCTTCAATCTCTGATACTAACGGCACACATACTCCTTCTTAACTCATAAAAGACATAGGATTAAAAATATCATCTCCCTGCAACAAAAATTAATTTACATAAAATTTAAAATATTAAAAAATATTTAAATAAGTAAAAAAATGTCTAAAACGTATCGCCAATATGATTACGAATAATGTTGTATCCGCTGATATCTCATATTTTACCGATTTATCTTGACCCAAATAATAGGATCAGGATTTTATTTTTATATATAATATCTAAAGATATCTCATATTGATACAAAACAAGATTTGGGTCGATGGAAACCTTGCGTATGGTGCAAGACAGATGGTCTCAAGCCTTAATCCTAAATCAGACAAGATCCAAACTGTTGGGTATGTGCGCCCTGACGAACGAACCAGAGACATGCGGCAGTCTATATCAACGATCGTCCATTTCGTCCCATCATCAGCCGTTCCATTGTAGCCGGCTCGTCGTCATGATTCGAGATCACTTGCCCAACTGCAGAAAAGAACAGGACGCTGCGACATTTACCCGACAATCTTTGTGGAGAACGTGCAAACGGTCCTGAGCGAAGACATGGAAACCACTAATTCCCAAAAAGAACAAAAAAAAAAAAAGAAACACGAAAGGTGAAAACCGCTTATACCAAAAAAAAAAAAAAAAATAATAATAAAATAATATTAAAGCATCATTTTGAATCACAATTTTACTCTTAAAAATATTATTTAAAATAATATTTTTAAATCTGACCCCTCCTCGAAAATAAGCTGAAATGGATATTGTTACGGCCAATCCCCTCGTCGTCCTATCGTCGAGACGCACACCTGCAAGGAAAGTCCTCACTGACCGGAGATACCTCCGTCGGGGACCCTCCAACGGTCAAGTCAGAGAGGAGACTAGGCAACAGTGGAAAAAATCAGGGGGGCTCAGCGATAGAGAGAGAGCTTTTCGAGAGCTTAAGAGCTTCAGAGCTTGAGAGCTTTTCGAGAGCTTGAGAGCTTTCCAAAACTGTTGCCTTACCCCGTTTTATAGTAGAATACGGTATGATCCCGCCATTAATGGTGCAGACAACTGGAGAGTTGTCAAATCATCGGGGGCTGTCAAATCGACATGGGTTGTCAGGTCTTCAGAATTAACCCATATCCTTAGCAAGACAATATCCCAAGGCAGTCGCACAGCATGTCCTTGACAAAACAACAGCCATAGCGGTTGTACGGTATTTGGGCAGACTGACCGACTATATGTCGGTATTCGACTGTCGGAACGTCGGGCGATGACTCGAAAACACCGTCGGCTGATCTGATGCCTTGTGGAAGTCGAACGTCGGCTGCCACCCCGACAGTGAGTCGGTGATATGGATTCGGCCGTTCGATCGGTTGGAAACAGTATTGGTCTATTCGGCCGGCATACCTTCGGCCGGATATCATCGGCAGTCATTGTCGGAGTCGTCTGTCCACCCGGTGGGTAAAGTCGGGCATCGGTCGGACCGTTTCGAGGATAAGTCAGCATATAGGGGTCAGCCGGTATATCCCAACAGTTGCCCCCCCCACTTCTGAGTCTGATGTCGTGTTGGTCCGCGTTACACATGGATGACGGCCTCGGACGAAAGAGTGACTTCCATCACGTCGTGCTCCGACTCTGGCGACCGCACCAACGGACGATCTGATGCAGACGTCTCATCGAGAATGCAAACCGTCGTTGATTAATTAATCCTAAGACGCGGTTTTTCTGCCACGCATCAGGGGGCTATTGGGCCGAAACCGTTTGCGTGGATGGAGGCGACGTGGCTCGATCTAGGGCAGGTGCGTCGAACCGTCGGACCGAGGAAGGGCCCAGGTGCTGCCACGTGTTGACATCCGGGAAACCCTCATTCGGTGCGCTTTCATCTCGACCGTCGAAGGGCCTTATATATATGTGGCCACTCACATCCAAAACTTCACTTTTTACTGTCCTGTTTCTGGCGCTGAGGCCCTGTCGAGTTGTCTCCCAGTTTCAGGTAGCTGTTTCCATCCTCTTTCTTTGAAAGCTCTTCTCGAAGTTTTTTCATTCTTGTCTCCTTGCATCCTTACTCCCTTGGCATTTTTTTTTTGTTCTCTTTTCTTGGGACTAGCATTATGGCTAGAATCTCTCCTCGAGGAAGTCAGTCAGAGAACCCGACCGATGATTCCCGGTCGACCTCGGAGGTGGAGGCTTCTTCACTTTCAGGGCCGAACATCGAACGGCTTAGGGAGCAGTATGGTATCCCGGAGCAGTTCGAACTTTTCGCCCCTGGGGCTGAGGGTCGGGTTAACAACCCACCTCCGGGCCAAGTGGCCTTTTATGTCGAGGACCTTCGGGCAGATCTTCGCTTTTCGATTTTAGAGTTCGTTCGGAATGTCTTGGATTATTACGGGCTTTGCTCAGTGCAACTGGCGCCGAACTCAGTCTGATTAATAATCAGCTTCGCTTTGTTGTGTCGGCTCTTACCGACCTTTCCCCGCATCTCTCTCTTCGGGCGTTCTTTGTCCTCCGACCCCATCCGAAAGCCCGAGGGTGGTGGTTCTTCAATCCCCGGAAGGGCCTTTCGTTCATTACCGATCTTCCATCGTCGATCTATGGGTGGAAGAACCAATTTTTCTTTGCTTCTTCTTCGCTACCTTGGGGGTTTCCTTCTTGCTGGGACGATCCTCGAACTCAGCCGAACGAAAACAGTCGTGTGGAGGCAAGAGACCGAGAGGACTTTCACCGACTAAAGAATGTGTCGATGCTGAAGCAGAGAGAGCTCATCACCGAGCAAGCTCTGTACGATGCGGCCTGAGTTCGGTTCTCCGCTTAGGTACAGTTCGGTCTGTCGGTCGTCTTCTGGCTTTTTATCCGTCTTTGGACTTGTGCTAATCTTTTGTTGAAATTGCAGGCATGCCGTCGAGAGTGAGACTAATAGATGCAGACATTCGGCAACACGCGGTGAGGAAGAGACCGACGTCCGGAGCCGAACCTTCGCGGCCATCCAAAGGCCCCAGACATCATCTTCGACCGTCGTTGCGGGGGTGGCTGCGCAGCCCGACACCAAACGAGCGTCGGGCTTTGAACCAATCATCGCCTTGTCGGTGCCGGTGGTGCCACCCGAGGTGTCGTCCGAGGAAGGGGCGACGAAGGGGGCAGCCGAAGGAGTGTCGGTGCCCCCACCTGTGGAAGAGGTTCGGATCGAATCAAAAAAATTAAAAAAATATATCATTCTAAAAAACAACTCTAGCAAACAAACCATGAATGAACGGGCTCGAATTCAAATTCGCAGGTGAAGCCCTTTGACGGTACATCGATGCATATCATTTATTTTAAAAAAATAAATATAATAAAAAATATTTTTTAATATTTGATTGATAAAAAAATAATTTCAAAAATAATAATAAACAAGATTATTATAGTTGAAGGGAGATAATCCTATATAAAAATATGATCAAATTTATAAATATGTTCATCGATATAAAATAATTTTTTAATATTAAAATAATATTATCATCTCTGATTAGATTTTATACAATGACTATATTCACATAATCCTTTGCATGATATCATCTACATCTTAATTTTTTTATAATTTTTTTATTAAATAAATTTAAAAAATATCAAAATAAATTCAATAATTATATATATATATATATTATTTTTAAATTTTATTTTTTTATTTTTATTGCCATCAATATTTCATTCTGCATATGTCCAACACCCATAACCTATTAAGAATATTTTTTTTATTAAACATGAATTATCATAATTTAAGAATTTGCTGAATATCAATCCTCTCATGGTACCAAATATCAAGAAAAATTTTATAAAAAAAAAATGATGAATCATTCTTTTATTTTCTTGAATCAATCTATATTTTTGGATGAGATAATAAAATCACGGCCAATATAACAAATTCAAAATTAAAAACTATATTCAAACATTGATATGAATATTTATTAATTAGATATTTTAAAAAAATAAAAAAAGATTAAAATATATTGATGGGTATGACTAACATTGGATCAACTGATTTTCAGATTTTATCATTTTATATTCATCAAGATAATTGGGTTAAGATTTTATATATGCATCACATCAATGGGTGGCCCTGATCTCAATATAGACGAAGATCTTTGCACGTGAATGATTCCTATCCTAAATGGATGTTGCAGGCTTGACGTCAATGATAGCGAGGAATATTATATGATGCGCAATGAGAGTCTTGGCAATACAAACTCCAGTACAAAATTAATTGTATATAATTATGATTGGCCGTTGATTATTAGGGTGGGTGTATCTATATATATATATACCACACTCAAAACACAAGATAAGTTGGCCAATAAATATTGGCTTAGCTAGTTTTTACTACTCTTCCACTTGCTTTTTCAAGAGGTTCAAAGTTCAAACTTAGTATATATTTCTGCCCCACGTCATGATACTATTAAAAAAAAAAAAATCAAATTATATTTTTATTGATGATATCATTATTTATCATAATATATAAAATTTTAGTAATAATATAATTATTGATACTAAAGATAGATTTTTAATGACTACTCTATAGTTTCATCGTTAATATTATATATCTACGGTGATTACTTCAAAATATCATCATAAAAGATATATACTTTAGTGATAAATCATAAAATCATCATTAATGTTGGAGCAAAAATCCACCTGCGTCGGAGAAGCTGGAGTCGAGGGAGTCGCGGTCGCCGCCGGGACCTGCAAAGGAAGTCTAAATCGGAGTTGGGGTACTCCGACAAGATCCTCCGACGCTCAAGTCAGTTCTCTGCCTCAACAAGAATGGAGTGCTCGAACGAAAATTTTAGCAGAGTTTTGAGATAGAGATTAGAGCTTAGAGAATAACGTATCTGGGGTCCTCTTTTATAGGCGGAGGGTGCAACAGACTGATAGCGATGTTTGTAACCGTCTGGCAGTGGGCCGCTCGGGGTCAGGAGGAGTTTGTTGTGAAGAGTAGTGGAGTGGAATCGTGGCCATCACCGGGACCTGCCACGTGGAGTCTGCTGCGGGGAGTGGAGCGGCGTCCGTTGTCGCGACTTGCTAGAGAGTGGAGGAGCCGTGCGGTATCCATCGCAGGAAGTGGAGCAGAGTCGTGGTCATTACTGGGGTCTGTCAGGGAGTGATGGAGCCGCGTGGGATCCGTCGCAGGAAGTGGAGCAGAGTCGTGGCCGTTACTGAGGCCTGCCAGGGAGTGATGGAGCCACGTGGGATCCGGCACGGACCGCTCGTGGTAGAAATTTGAAGTAGATTGTTTGCAGCGGAAACTCGGAGTGGGTTGCTTGCAATAGAAGCTCGGAGTCCGGCCCTTGTAGGAGTTCGAGGTGAGATCTACCTGCAATTGAAGTCGGAGACGAAGTCCGGCTCCCGTAGGAGTCCGGACGAAGTCTATCTGCCATTGAAGTCGGGACGAAGTCTGGCTCTCGTAGGAGTCCGGATGAAGTCTTCCTGCAGCCGGAGTCGGGGACGAAGTCCGGCTCCCGTAGGAGTCCGGGCGAAGTCTTCCTGCAGCCGGAGTCGGGGACGAAGTCCGGCTCCCGTAGGAGTCCGACGAAGTCTTCCTGCAGCGGAGTCGGGGACGAAGTCCGGCTCCCGTAGGAGTCCGGGCGAAGTCTTCCTGTAGCCGAAGTCGGGGACGAAGTCCGGCTCCCGTAGGAGTCCGGGCAAAGTCTTCCTGCAGCAGGAGTCGGGGATGAAATCCGGCTCCCGTAGGAGTCCGGACGAAGTCTTCCTGCAGCCGGAGTCGGGACGAAGTCTAGCTCCCATAGGAGTCCGGGCAAAGTCTTCCTGCAGCCGGAGTCGGGGATGAAGTCCGGCTCCCATAGGAGTCCGAGCGAAGTCTTCCTGCAGCCGGAGTCGGGGACGAAGTCCGGCTCCCGTAGGAGTCCGGACGAAGTCTTCCTGCAGCCGGAGTCGGGGACGAAGTCCGGCTCCCGTAGGAGTCCGGACGAAGTCTACCTGCAATTGAAGTCGGGGCGAAGTCCGGCTCCCGTAGGAGTCCGGGCGAAGTCTTCCTGCAGCCGGATTCGGGGACGAAGTCCGGCTCCCATAGGAGTCTGGGCGAAGTCTTCCTGCAGCCGGAGTCAGGGACGAAGTCCGGCTCCCGTAGGAGTCGGATGCAGTCTAGAAGGTGGTCGATCATCGTGGAAACTTGGGTGGAGTCCGTCCGTCGGAAGAATTCGATCGACGCTGGTGGGGGCTTATCCGTCGGCAAAACTTGGGAGTGTTGCGGAGGCTCGACCGCCAGATAGGTTCGAAAAGATATCGCCGAAGGTCGGAAGTCGGTAGAATCTCCGGAGGGTCACTCCTGCCACGAACTTCGGCTGGGGTATTTTATACCCAACAATTAATATATTAATTAATATTTATTTTAATGACATTTTATCAGTTCATCATTAAAAATAGATACATACAGTGATAATTTTAAAATATTATTATTAAAAATATAAGTTTTAGTAATAAAATATAAAATTATTATTAGTAATTTGACAAACATCATCGTTGACACAAAAATTATGATAACATAATATATTGTTATTAAAAATATAGATTTTTAATGACCATTCTATAAGTTTTATCATTAAAATATATGTATAGTGATCATTTTAAAATATAATAACTAAAAAGTTAAGTTTTAGTGTTGCATTATAAAATCATCACTAATATGTTGACCAAAAATAATTTTGGTGCCAAAATTATTTTTTATCATAAAAAATTTTATTTAATGATAAATTATTTATGATAGATTGAAAAATAGTCACAAATGATAAATATTTTATGATAAAATTTAATTTTATCATTAAAAATATTAATTAAAATAATTTGTTATGGTCATTTCTTATGTCATCACTAAATATGAGACTTTGATAGTTAGACTTATGTTTCGTCACTAAACGTTCATCAATAAAAATCTAAATTCTTGTAGCATAATATATTATAATATAATATTTAATCATAATAATTTAAGATATTAATATAATATATTATATTAATATTTTAATATAATAAAATTATTAATATAGATATAAATATAATATTAAATATATACTATATTTATATAATTAAATATAATATATTAATATAAATATTAGAAATTCAATCATAGATCTTAAAAAGATATTTTTGAAAAGAAAAATAAACCATCAATTATCATTCCATAGGAAATCCCAAAATTCACCTTCTCCATGGATTTTACTTTTCATAAAACATAGAAGCTTCTTCTCATATGGAGAGTTTTTTCTATTTTTTCTCTTCTCAATACTCTAACAAAATAAGGGGACTTCTTTTTATTTTTTAAGAATTATCTTCTTCCTTCTTTATTTTTAGTGAACCAAATGAGTCCAAAATTTTTGCCTTAGATAAAAAAAAAATCACAGAGAGCATAATTAGTAGAATGCGATGCTTCTTTTCAGGACATGCAATCTTTGATATGCACGTTTCCTCTACCAAAAGGAAGTAGAATCAGAAGACAAAAAGGCACGCATTGCTTCTTACTTCCAACTTCTAGTATATTGCCCCACCAATATGCTAGAATTAGGGTACTAACAGAACCTCATTAAGTAAAACTATGAAATTTTAGTTGAAACAAAGAGCTTTACCCTTGATAAATATTCTCAAAACCTTCTAGCCGGATTGGCATAAATTGATTCGACCTACCAACCCGACCTACATTCAACCCATCTTAAGTAGGTTTAGGTTTGGATTAAATAGATTTGGATCGTAAACAAATTGACTCGTTTAACCTATTTAATAATTGGATCAAATTCAGACTTTACATGGCCTATTTAATCTATTTAACTCATTTAATAAATGGGTTGGGATGGATTGGATCGGATTGGGTTGTAAACCATAAATCGATAATACTGTGGCTTAGCAGCTAAAGCATTAAATAGTTTAAATTGACCACTACCATTGATCCTTCATACTTCGGTCCCATCTCGATATAATAGGCTCTTTCCTCTCTTTCCTCCTTCGGTCCGACTTCTAGATCTAGGATTTTTGAGTTTTCCCCTTCGATCCTCCACTCCTAGCTCTTTCAGTGGTCGATACTTCTAGCTTCTTTTTCATTTTCCAATGATGGCTAGGCAAATTGTGAAGCCAACTCTCCTTCGATCATCTTTTATCGCCTATCCTTAAGAGAAGGTGACCGCATTCGTTGGTACTTGACCATCATTGATGGAGTCCGAATCTACATTATTTTCTTTCTTCTTATCCTCTCTAATGACTGTCGTTAAAGGGGCTTGTGCCACTTAGTATCTTGACCACTCGAGATTTTGGATTTTTTTTTCTTTTTTTTTTTTCTGATGCTTTTTTTCTCAATGGCTGTCACTAAGGAGGGTTGGTCGCTCAAGATCTAAAGTTTGATAAATAACCAATTTTCTTAGATAAATGGGTTAAATAGGTCAGATCGGGTTGGATTGGGTAAACAGATGATTTATTTAGTAAACAGATTTAATAGGTTGGTTGAGTCGACTAAATAAGTTACTTATTTAATAAATAAGTTAAAAAAAATGAGGTTCAGATTTGAAAATCTGATATGTTTAATAAATAGATTGAATTCAAATTTAATATTTTTTGATCCGATCTACATGCATCTAACCCGATCTATTTATATGCTGATCCGATTTGATTACTATACCAACCTTCTAGACTTTTAGTGCGCAAGGGGATGAAAGGGCATGATTTGTGCGGTTCACTTTGAGGATGGGGAGATCTCGGAGTCAATGCCGGTGGTGAAAAGAGGGGCCAATTGGCAGTTCTAAATATCAAAAAAAAAAAAAAAAATGTAAGCAAAAGTTTTTGGATGCTGGTCCTGAAATTTCACAGTGTCAGTAATCGGTTGGTTTTAGTCTGTGGTTTATCTATGCCCAAACATTTTTTGGAATGCTGTGGGGTTTAATTTGTATCTTTCAAAATCATAATTTTTTTTATGAAATTAATTATTTGATTATCTTTTGCGTAGCTTTAGAATCATGACATCAACTTTATGAACATATTTTAAAAGCTAGGTAAAGTGCAATCAAACGGTTCATATTATGAAAGAAGCCCAATCAATACAACACGAACCTCTATGAGCAAAAGGAATCTAGGACATTGGCAATGACATTTAAACTTGGAAGTCATATTCTACATTACTTTCCACAGGGATGCTATGTACCTTAAAAAAATAAAGAAAGAGAAGAAACAGGGAAAAAAAAAAGATAAATAAAAAAATCATAAATTATCTATTTTAAAAAGATTTTAAAAAAATAAGATGATTAAATTATTATAAAAAATTAATTAGTCAAAATTAAAACGTGTCATAATATATTTGACATAAAAATATTTTATAATATAAAAAATTTTAAATAAGTATAATAAATAATAACGTCATATTGAAGTTAATATTGTTATAGTTGGTATGTATCCAATAGATTTTAGGTTTGATTTTTTATATAGACTTATATATAAAAATATGAATATCTTAGATTCATAAGATCTCAATTGAAATTTAGTCGAAATGAAAATAGATAGAAATGGTAGAGCCCTAATTTATAATAAAAATATTTTATTTTGATGAATTTTTTATAAAAAAATTTTAAATCTTTGTCATAAGAAAATATCACAAGGGTTATTTATAAAAATTTTTAAATTTTTTATCATAAAAAAAATATCATGAGTGCTTATTTTTAATGACTATTTTCATTCCATCACCAATTGTATCACCTTGTTATGGCCAATATAAATTCAACATAAAAAAGATTTTAGCAACAATATCAAATCCTCATCAAAATTTATTTTTGATCATTAATTCCTTATCATATTATCATTTTTTTAGTTCTTTATTAATCATTTTCTATCTTTTGCTACAAATATAATCATCACTAATATTTATTTTGAATAACTATTTATATTTCATCATTAAATATAGTAGATTTTTTTACGACTTTATATTTTAGTCACTAGAATTTTTAGCCAAAGTACTTTTAGTGACAGTCTAGTGATGAAATATTTATGACCATTAAGAATTTTTACAGATGAAAATAAAAAAATTATAACTAAATTTTTTATCGTTAAAGATCTAAATTTTTATAGAATTAATATTATATTTATATTAATATAAATATAATATTACCATTTATACAATATTTAAAAGCAAAAAAAAATTATTATATTTATTAAGGATATCATAGATATTTTATATAATTTATCTAAAAAAATAACTCCTCAACAAATATAAATTATTTTTAAAATAAATTATTTTTATTAATCAAATATATCAAAAAAAAAAAAAATTATTTTTGGTGGAAGAAACAAACGGTTCCTTAAACAAAAGTTATTGGAGAGTAACATTAATTGTTGCTTTATTTTTTATTTTTACCTCTCCCAGGCCAAGGACAATAAAGTGCTGGGTGCAAGACACTGACAAAGCAACGACTTAACCTAATCTTCAAGGCTTGGCATTGTAGTATTAAATTACAGCTTCGGTACTTTTCTTCTCCTTTGTACTTTCTTTTTTTATTTTTTAGTATCTTGTCCCTTTTTTAAGGCACAGAGCTAAAACCATCTTCAGTGGATCCGTATTTCTTGGCCAAGTACTTCCACGGTTTCTGTCTCTTGCAGATAAAGTTGTTCGCTTGCATGAAAGCTTTTGCATGCCTTAAAAAGCAACCTTCCCCATTAAATATCTCGTTATGGATTCTACCAATATCCCAGGCATCACGGAGTAGCGTCGCAGAAATGAATTTTATATAAAAAGTTACGCAGGCTTATGTGTAACTAGAATGTAGCATGTATTGTACGCATGTTATTCTAGTTTTAGGGAAAAAAATAAATTTATATTAATAAATAAATATTTTAGAAAAAAAATTAGAATTTTTGATCATGACTAAAATTAGAAGCGGCAACGAATTGGATCGATTGATGTTCGTATCCATTCTAATAGAACAAAATTATATCCATATCTTTCATCTTTTTCCATCTCCACCGCCCCCCACCACTGCCCGCCGCTCCATCCGATCATCTCCAAATCCTATAAAATATCATACTTCCACCAACATTAAGCTTTCAAAACCTCAAGGGACCAACTCACACCACCACAACTCACACAAAATCACATATGCTCGAGAACAAACCCCAATCAGAACCCAAAAATCCCTCCGATCTCCCTCAAGCGCTCTCCTTCCCCACAGATCTCCAAAAAAGAGAATGAAATGAAAAGAAAAGAAAGTAAAAATGAAAAAAAAAAAAAGATCATTGTATGTGCAAAAAGGTCTTACCTTTTAATTTTTTCTATATTTTCTTTGTTCTGGTTGATTTTTCCTATGTTTTTCCCCGATGTTTCTTCTATTTTTTTAGTCCTCAGGAGTCTCAATCAGATGGGAGGCTTGGAGCGGCCGAATAGAGAAGCTTAGATGATAGCTAAGGTTCTAACATCTGGTTGCTGTCAGTTAGGGGTTTGGGAGAGGGGTGGGAAGCTGTCAAGCTGCAGCTAGGGGTGGAGGAGGGGGGTGGGGACCCGCCGGCCGTTGGGCCGCTGCAGCAGCGTAGCACTGCTTGGGTGTCGAGATGGCTGGGTCATCGGGTGGGGTTGGGGTGGGGGGCGACGGGGGTTTAAAGTGAATGAGAGAGAGAGAGAGGATATGTAAATGAGAGAGAAAGAGGGGAGTTTAAATATAAATGAGGGGGATGAGATATACCATTATTTGTATCTGATCCGAACTTATTTTAGATATTTGTTTAAAAAATTCATACCCATCTTACCTCTTAATCGGGTCGAATAAAATCCATCCCATTTGGATTGAATCGGATATCCATCAGATCGAAAAAAATTGCCATGCTTGATTAAAACATAGAATAAGGTGAGGCAAGGAGAAAGAGCATAGGATGAGAAAACATCAACAATTCAAACAGGCCTCATGCATGAATAATGTTTACATTATATAGTAGTATAGATTTATATTAGAGGTATAAATAAGTCGAGCTACTCGAGTCTAAGTTCAACTCGACTCGATTATTATTGAGCTCAAGTCGATCTCAAGTAGCTCGAATAGTTTTTTAAGTCAAACTCGAATAGTAAGATACTTAGCTCGAAAGTTCGCGAGCCTACTTGAATTTATATATGTTTAATAATATTATTTTTATTTATAATATATATTAATATATATATATATATTATTAATAGATTAAGACTTGATTTCTAGTTCGAACTCGAGTTAGAGTATGGCTTGATTGATATTCGAATCGAATCGAGTCAATCTCAAATTTTATTTATTTTTCATCGAGTTGAGCTCGAATTTGGGATATTAAGACTCGGTCGATCTCGAGCTGATTTTTCGAGCCTAAATTTTTAAGTCGAGTCAAGCTCCAACTTTCGGCTATTTGACTTTGCTCGACTCAATTGTACCCCTAATCTGTATAGTATTTGGTATCGAGAGAAGCAATAGATGAATCACATTTCAATCTTTTAAACTCTTTTTGTTAGATTTTTATATCGCCTTGGAATATATATATATATATATATATAATATATATATATATATATAATATATATATATATATATATATATATAAGTGCAGGTTATTGGTCTCATAGGTCTGGCCAGGCTACTAAACCTACTACATTCATAATAATTCTTACATACTTGCTAAGATACCCTCATTGTGTAGCAAGGACTTTATTCTTAAGGTATGTAACAAAATTCATGACATGCATGAACTCATATCATTTTTTATTTTCTTACTCTCCATTGGATAGTACCATCAACAAATTAACTAAACTTCGATTTAAATGTTAGATCACCAGGTTGAGTCTATTCAAGAATTTCAATATGTTCTGTCCAATCCAGAGCCCTTAATATCAACCTAGATGGATTATGATCCAATGTGAAGTGGTGATTCAATCACCATGAATTAAATTTTGAATATCGAATTCACAAACCAGAGACAAATTAGATTAAAGAACCTTTCATTTGATACAGAAAGTGCTTTTCAAGGATTAATTATTTATTTAAATATGTCAAAAGCCATCCATTAGAAGTATATATGGTACATGACTCGGCCCATAATCCTATTCGGGTATTAAATCCCATACAACATATGAAAAATATGACTCAGTAATAAAAAAATACACTAAAATTATTCGACTATAAACAAAGAGAAACTTGATACTATTTTTAATAAAAAATATGTAAAAAAAACTTTGGCCCATTCACTTGCACGCTGACTCACTGAATTAAATAAAATCAAATATTCATTTATTGAAATCTTTGCTCATGATTCTACTAATATTTGCAAAAAGGCATGATTCGACTGGCCATAATACCTACTAACTGCAACAGATTATACCATGATCTCATAATAAAATAAAAGATTCATAATATAGAGAACTAGAGATAAATCCCTAGCTCTACTTTCAATTTAAAAGTAGCTCCTTAAATGAGTTTTATATAAAAGTGCCTACTCATTCCAAACATAAGTTAAAAGTAACTATCAATTTTGACTAAAATTATTTTTTTATCCTTTAAAATACTGTAGTATTACATTATCATAGTGCAATATTCCTTTATAATAAAGTAGTATTACATTATATTAGTGTAGTATTCTTTTATAATAATATAGTGTTGCTTTATTATATTATATTAGTATAATATTTCTTTATAATAATATAATATTGATTTGTTGTATTATATTAGTGTAGTATTCCTTTACAATAAGATAGTATTACATTATCATAGTGTAGTATTCCTTTATTGTAGTATTACTTTACAATAATACAGTATTGCTTTATAATAGTATACTATTACTTTGTAATAATGTAGCGTTATTTTTATTATAGTTCAGTATTATTTTATAATAGTATAGTATTACTTTATAATAGTGTAGTATTGCTTTATAACTGTAAATGTAATTAGCTTATTTCATCCCATTTGGATATATAGTTGCTTTTAAGTTATGTTTCAAATGGAGAAGATTTTTTATTTGAAACTTAAGTAGATAGCTACTTTTAAGTTTAAACTCAATTAAGTATTTCTCATTAATTTTTTTTTAATAATACAACTCAGCACTCCTTCACTTCTCACTTCTTTCCCTAATTCCCAGTGTGAGATGGTGGGATTGGCTCTGCACTCGGGCAGATAAGATTCATGTCATGTTGGGGCATTCAAGTTAGATCTTTCCTCTCTTTTAGATTGTATTTGGTACATTGCCAGGCATTGATAATCCAGATATATTTTATTTGAATCTAATTGGATTGGGTTTGAAAGAAATCCAATTGGTTAAACCCTAGGTCCCAAATAAGTAGGACTCTATCCCTTGCGCCACCTAAATTATCTCACACTTTTTCTCACAGCACAAAATTAGTTTGTATATAAAAAAATTAGAAAATAATCCTTCTTTTATCATCCATTAAAGATAAAATTGGTTGGTTTTGATTTGAATTCAAATTAGTTTGAATTTCAACTTAAACTCTTATCCATATCCTTCCACACATTGGCTGCTTTTAAAGGGATCTATTGTGTACAAGATAAGGAGGTTTTTTCAACTAATTTTTATACCCAATTTTTTTTGGTAAGTCTCTCTTTAAGTTGGATAAGGGTGAGAAAAAGTTAGAGTTAAATTGAAATTCAAAAGAATTTAAATTGCAACAAACTCCAGCGCTTATCCTATTTTATCTGGTTTATGCGATAACCATAAAAAGGCCATCATTTTGTGTGCCAAGAGAAGAGAGCTCTTCACCATGAGATATCAAAGAAAAAGAGGGTCAAAAACACTTCTTTGGGATGTGAGTATTGGGTGATTTTTCTTCCTCTTTAGCGTGAACAGAAGAGGAGACTGTTCTCCTCTTGAGTGAGAGACCTAGAACTGTTCTAGATTTTTGGATAAGAGAAAAATCAAAGAGAAGAGAGTCTTCATTTGATTTTCTCTACCATCCAGCATCCTTCTCTGATCTATCTTTGACATCAAAAAGGTTCAAGATGATCGAAGAAGGAGATCAAGTTAGATCTATCATTAGAAGCCGATTGCGCAAGCTAGCACTCTCATAAAGGGCTGATCGGACTGAAGGACTTCATGTGGACCATCCGTAGAGGTCGGATATTTGTGCGGTTGCTCGACATCAGTGAGAGCTTCATACCATGCTTATCAGCAGTGGAGATCATCAACCCATGAAAGGTGATGAGTTCTGAACTCTACCGACATAATCTAAAAGTTAGATCAAATTCAGGGCATCGATGTGATCGATACAGTTTTTTATTTTATTTTGAATTTTATATATAAATTTTTCATATTATAGATCCTTAATGATAATTTAAATATGATCTAAAATATGTTTAGAAGATTAAAATATTTAATCTTTTACTATTTCACTGTAAAATTTTAAAAATACATATTTTGAACTACCTGTTTTTCCATTATCGATTGGATTTTGTGGATCAAGAGGGCACCATTTTTGGCCCTCCTCTTTTCTTTGCTCATCGTGAGGAAGAAGATCGTCCAAATTTTTAAGAATATTTTTGTCCAAAAAATTTATTATAAGATAACCAAATATGTGGTAATCTGGATAGCCACCCCTCTCCTTAATAATCCAGATTACCTCATGGGAGGTGTTGGGGTAATTCAATCTGCTTCTTCGATTCAAAGTCAGCCAATCGACTATCATCAGCTAGGGCGATGGACCATCAAAGCTACATTATAGAATGAGTTCCGACTCAATTACAATACATCACCCGACTTTCAATCGGCCTAATAACCACAGATCACTGACTATTAATCAGTAAGCCGATCGACAGTCGGTAATTCTCAACCAACTTTTTTGGTAAATATCATTTAACTATAGCGACTCAACTAACTTCATAACCGATGGTCAGTCGGTATATCAGAGTCATCAACTGATGATTATTCAGATTTCTATAATCACCGACATACAGTCAACTCATTTAGACTACTAACATAAAATCGGCATATCAAAAATCGTCAGTGCAGAAAGTGCATAACGGTCACATACCACGATCATCAGAGAGCCTTAACCACCTATTCCACGATTATTTAATATCGGAATAAGCGTGATCTATATGTCTAACCATTACAAATGGTTACTAGCAGATTATTTATAAAAGAAAGGCAAGCGAACAGTGGGGGTAGGATACTTCTGGGCTGATACTCTATTACTTCTCATTTTCTACTTCTTGTTCGATCACTCTCCACTGACTAAAGCATCGAAGGATCCCTATCGGACACAACTCCGATCAGTGTGGACTTTATTTTGTAGGTATTCTTTACCAACGATGGATGCAACAGGGGATTGACCGCAATAAATTGGTGCACCAGATAGGGGGAGAGATTAACAAAATAAAAATATGATAAAAATAAAAGCTTAAAATAACTCCACAGGCTTCACAAGATAATCTTCCCATCGGGAAGACCTCCCTCCTCTACCTCTAATGGCAGAATCTAGTTCTTCACATCCTGTGGTCACTACTGACGTCTAAATCGCTGCTTTAATGCAGTAAATGAAAGTGTTGACAGAGGCAGTGCACAGCCTCCAACAGTAGCATATAGCAAATACAGCCAACAATCAAATGGTGACGCAATCTCAATGACAGTTTCATCGATGAGATAGGCCATACCATTCAGTCCTTCAATCTCAACGCATTGATCACCACCTATTTTTTTCCCACAAAGCTGATGAGGGGAACGATGATGTGCTTTTTTTCCTCATCCAATGAAAATTTTACTCTTAGGTGCTCTTTTTGAAAAGATTTCTAGCACATGGACAACTACGAGCAGAAGCTCCAGGAGCTAGATACCAAATTAAAAGACTACAAAATGACTAAGTGACGAGACTTTGGGGGCAAACGATCGTAATCTACAATTCAGAAAGCTTTCTCAAACGATGAATCGATCGTGATCTACGATTCGAAAAGCTCTTTCCAAATAATGACAGTTTCTCTATAATGGAATGACCTACGACAAGGTTCTGATTGAACGACGTAATGTACAACAATGTTTCTCTATGACGGAACGACTGTCCTTCAGATATAGAATGCCGATAATCTACAAATATCTTCAATTGTTCAGTCGGCTCTTATTTGATTAAGGGATCCACATCTAAAACTATGTACTTCGATGACAAATACGAACTCTAGCTCAAGCCCCGAAGGGCCAAAATAGAAAAATATTGATCTCCGGATTGAAGTAAGTCTCAAAAGGATCTATATACCAACTTTGGTCGGCCGAATCTACATAGCGACCTCGATCGGTCAATACAATATGTCGACTTGACTATGGTCGATCGAAAGAATATACAAAATTAACTCCGATCAATCAAAAAATATTCAACAATTATCTACGATGAATGATGATCACATTCAAAGAGACAACACTTAGAAAATTTTCTTTCATTGCCAACTGAAGGCTACAAATGTCAGACTAAGGTGTGATAACAAAAAGAGAAACTACAGCAACTGCTGCTTGATTTCATTAACAACTTCAGTCACTGCTACCACTTCGGCCTCCTGAACACTTGACTATGACATCAAATCGATAATTAATCAACTAAAACATGCCAACCCAATCTCAATCGGACGACTCTATATACCGACTACGATCGGACAATTATATATGCCGACTCAGCTATGGTTGAGCGGAACAACATGCCGATTCAACCATGGTTGAGTGGAAAAATAAGCCGATTTGGCCTCAGCTAAATCAAAAAAAATACTAACTCAATTTTATTCGATCGAAGGATATTTGGTTTACCACCGTCTATCAAATACTTAAAAAAATTTATGCCTAAAAGCTAAGTCGGCTGATACCCGACTAGCAGGTAAATTATTCTGCTACGACTATCGATCGACATTCGATACACCGATTGATAATCAACAATCTGATTAACATTCGACTGCATTGATAGCAAGTCATCTACAATGAAAAGCAACATACAAGTAGTTCAACACTTAGAAATTTTTCAACACTTGAAAAATTATTCTTTTCATTCATCAGCAAAGGATTACAAAATTGGACCTAAAGTCTGATTACAAAAAATAAGTTGGACTATTGTCCGATTATAAGAAAGAAAGAAAAAAATATCTATACTAGTCACTAGTCAGTTTCTTCCTCGATTGCGTCGGTAACCATCGCAGCTCCGATTTTGTGGCCTTCAGCAATAGTCGATTCTATTCCAACTGACTCTGGTGCGGCTTTCTTTGCAGCCGAAGCCGACTCTATTACAGCCGGTGCGACTTCTTCGATCAGGGCCATTGTATCATCGACTGGCTCCTCTCCTAACACACCAATGGGATGGTTATATTGCTCAAATCTAGGTCAGGATAAAGCTAAAGCTTCCCGATGACATCTCTCCGTCCTTGTAACCGACCCAGTAAGATATGCTGCCACCCTCAAGGATTTCATTCTTGAAATCCTCAGATACTTTATAATCATCGACGGTCTGCTCTCATGTCTGACTGAGCACTTCCTGGGCCGACTTCAATTCTTCTTTGGTGGAAGCCAACTCTGCATCAGTCAGTGCCAACATCTCCTCAGTGGCTCGATGCCTTCCCCATTCATTCTCTAGCTCCTCAATGCAGTCATCATGTTCCCTCTAGAGCCAGTTGATTAAGAGCTTCTTGCTCTTAATTCGAGACTCCAGGGACTCAATGTTCTACTGGGCCGACTCTAATTCGATTTTAGTCGACTCCAACTCGACCTTAATGCGGGAGATTTTGTCTTGGAGGTCTTTCTCCCATTCAACTGCTGCCTTCTCCCGTTCAATTGCCGTCTGGAGGTGTTCAATGGCAGCTGCCTTCTTGGCATTCACGGTCGAAACTTTATCGCTCCACATTCGGTAAAAGTCTGCAATGTTCCGATAATCGCTCTCCAGCATCGACATATCGTGCGCCAGCTGAAAAAAAGAGAAAGCAGTTAGAAAAAATAAGTTAGAAAAGACAATTAAAAAGTAAAATATCAACTTACATAGAGGATCGTCGGGAAGAAGGATAAGAATATTTTAGACACCATGCGACTCTTCCTGCTCTCCCTGTCAGTCGGAAGAAGCGCAGCCTCAATGAGTCACTTAGCCAACTTCGGGTTCGTCAAAGCCAACTTACCGACGGAAATCCAAACGTCGAAAACCTTTGTGAAGCCCATCAATGACCCATCGTCAATCAAAGTAGCCGGCGCTTTCCCTTGCTCTGTAGTAGGCAGTTGATCGCTTGATCCCGCCATCCATTCAGGTGTTGAAGGTACTCGAGATAGTGTCGGTCCCATCTTGATCAGTCCTGGTTCGGATGTAGAAATTTTTGAGACTCCATCGGCTCTACACTGGCCGGCGTTGTTCTGGCCGGTGATGCTTCGATGACTACAGCATTGCGACGATCGCCTGGCTCCTCAGCTGTCGAAGGCACTTCAACTGGTGAAAGCACCATTTGGGCCAATAGTGCAATGACCGGTTCAGCCCTAACCTCTGTGACAACTACCGACGGAATGTCGATCTGGCTCACCACTACCGAAGGAATATCAATCTGACCCTTCTTCGTAGCTTGGAAAGGACCAGCACTTGCAGTAGACCTCTTCTTGATGGCAAACCATCAGACTTCATCCATCGACGGTCGAGCTATATGTCGCATAGCTGCAAACAAAAGACAATGACTTAGTTATAAATCTGAAATCAGATAAAAAATGATGATGAAACTAAAAGATCAACTATATTATACCTATGACAAGCATTGAACTAAGTCCGACGTCGTGGAGAGACTACTCTATCAATAGCTCCCGTTGTGAAGGGACTTTCATGTCCTTCAGTCATAGAAAGTCTTCCCGATCGATCTCATCAATCCAGTTGTATTCATTCGGGCTTGTCCTCGGATTCCCCTAAGTGGAAGAAAAATTTCAAGGTGAAGAAGAGGAAACAAAAAAAAATTACATCTTTCAATTATGGATGGAGGATGGGAGATCGATAATAAAAGATAGACCCTTCTTCGAGCTGACGAACCACTAGCCTTCAGCCTTCGGATGAGGATGAAGAACAAAGAAAGCACAAAAAAGGAAAGGTCTAGGTTCGATCGGGATCATACGATACAATAAAGTAAAAGTAATGAGAAGTCGAATGAAATTCGGTGCAAGTTGGGCCGAATAGAGTCGATAATAATCAAGAATGTTTCGAATGAACTCCGAAATCGAAAATCGAAATCCTGTCCGAAGGTTTTCAACATAAAAAGCGACCTGATCCGAAGGAGAAAAAATCACCCGACCATCCAGATCCGATGCAAACAGCTGAAACTACTTCCGGAGATGAATGACTGCGGGCTCAATCAGAGAGAAAAACTCTACCGTCAGGCCCGAAAGAGAGTCGCCAACCGAACCAATCGATCGTTGACTCTGAGAAGGCTAAAGGATGGGTGCTCTACTTGAAGGTCTATCATCCTCTACCCTAGCATTACCCTTCCTACTGCTACTAGCTATTAGAAATGATGAAAAATCGAAAAAGCAAAAGAAGAAAGAAGGAGAAGTCTAACATGAAGGCTAAAGAAAGACATAAAAATCCTGGTTCTCGACTTAGAACTCAACAGAAACCTCAGTACCTACAAAAAGAACCTTCGAACTGTCAGAATGCAGCAGAAAATCTAAATGAAAGCGATATTATACATATAGAATCCGTTAACGGCCGGGATGGATTTATTTAGATCAAGATTGTTTCAAATTTTGACACATGGCTACATCAAAATCGATCATTGATCGGATGGTTCGACGCACCTACCATCTGGCCATACCATGCCATCTTTATCCGTGTGAGTAGTTAAGAGCCAATAACAACTGAATGTATGGTAGCAATCAACAAGTCAGAATCAAATCAACTAAATTGTCCATCCATCTGATCATCTCCTCGAATCGACACCCCCAATGATGATCGTATGACTATCGAAAAGATAAAACAATTGGAGATCTTTCGACTTTCAAAGGATTCATTAATGCCTCCCACTAAATCAGAGCTCGAGATAATATGTGACAACTCCCTTCGTCCAACGTGTCAAGCCACATGTCAATCCACATATCAGGCCATCTTGGACTTGGGAGTGAGGGGCAACTGTTGGGGAAATTCAATCTGCTTCCTCGATTCACAGTCGGCCAACGGACTTTCTATTGGTTAGGATGATGGACCATCAAAGCTACATTGTAAGATGAGTTCTGGCTCAATTATAACACATCATTCAACTTTCAATCGGTCTAATAAGTACAGACCACTGACTATCAATTAATAAGCCGACCGATAGTAGGCAATTCTCAACCAACTTTTCTGACAAATATCATTCAACTATAGCGACTTGACCGACTTCATAATCGATGGTCAGTCGGTATATCAGAGTCATCGATCGATGGCCATTCGGATTTCTACAATCACCGACATACAATCGACGTATTCAAACTACTGACATAAAGTCGGCATATCAGAAACTGTCAGCACGAAAAGTACATAACGGTCACATACCACGATCATCAGAGGACCTTAACCGTCTATTCCACGATCACATAATGTCAAAATAAGTAGAATCCACGTGTCTAATCGTTACAATTGATTACTAACGGATTATTTATAAAAGAGAATAAACAGATAGCGGGGGTAGGACATTTTTGGACTGATACTTTGTCCTTCTTATTTTCTACTTCCTGTTCGATCACTCTTCACTGACTTAAGTATCGAAGGATCTCCATCGGATACAACTCCGGTCAGTGTAGACTTTATTTTACAGATGCTCTTTACCGGCGATGGATGCAACAGGGAATTGACCTCAACAGAAGGTAATCTGGATTACCTCGTAATCTGAATTATCAATCCAAAAAGCATATCAAAAACATGATAATCTGGTGGGGTTTCTTTACATTACCAGCAATGTAGATAAATTGCCAGCTACCAAATACAATCTTATATATATATATATATATATATATATATATATATGAAAATTTAGGTCTTTCATGCAACAGACAACCGCCATCTTTTGCGCATGTGTGGTCATTGGATCTTTCCCCGTGTAATGGAAAAAAGAGATGCAGACTCTCCGTTAGTCGGATTTGAGTATATTAATCAAAAAAAAAACAAAAACATTCGGACATATTAATCACGGAGAGATAGATGTCGTCTCCTTTTGTCCCCGGAAATCGGATATGCCGCTGGTCGTCTCTTCTCCTCCTGCCCATTTGGACTCAATATCCCCTGCCAACCCCGCTTCTTCTCCGACCCTGACCCACACCAGCAGCATCTTCTTCCGAAAAAGGGGGTTCTATTAATTTATTTCTCCATGCTCCTAATTTTGTATCATGACTCCTCGAAGTTTTCTTCTTCTTTTTGCAGGATAGGAGATCATCATACCGGGAGAGATGAAGAAGCGAGAGATTTCAAGTACCATGCGTTAATCTGTTGCATGAGGAACTGGAGAGTAGTATATTTTCCGCACACCCTTGCTGAGCTAAGAGATGTAGGCTGATGTGATTCATGTGAAGTTTGTTGTGAGGATGGTGAAATATAATAACATCTGGATTGAAGAAATTAAATAAAGATGATGCATATAGAAAACTAAAGACTTTATTCAATTCTGATGGGGGCTTAGAGAAGGCCTTGCTGATCTGCACCATAGAATTGGAAACTCCTTCTTATGTAGGCAGATATGATTTAATAGTAACATGATTACCACTAGTTGTTCTAGGAATTGTGATGTAACAGGGCTTTTCTTTTGATTTTTTTTTTTGGGGGGCGGGTGGGGGGGGGGGGGGGGAGTGTTTGGTTTGATGTAATAACTGTTGGTTAACACAGGTAAGTCATGGTATTCATCAAGGTAATTTAATTTGACTTGATTGTTAAAAAATGTTGTTGGTGTAAAAATTTACTTGCGTCGGAGAAACTGGAGTCGAGGAAGTCGCGGTCGCCACCGAGACCTGCAAAAGAAGTCTAAACCGGAGGTGGAGTTACTCCGGCAAGACTCTCCGACGCTCAAGTCAGTTCTCTGCCTCAATAAGAATGGAGTGCTCGAACGGAGATTTTAGCAGAGTTTCTAAGTAAAATAAGAGCTTAGAGAATAACGTAGCTGGGGTCCTCTTTTATAGGCGGAGGGGGCAGCAAGCTGATAGCGACATCTGTAACCATCTGGCAGTGGACTGCCTAGGGTCAGGCGGAGTTTGTTGCGAAGAGTAGTGGAGTAGACACGTGGCTATCACCGGAGCGTGCCACGTGGAGTCTGCCGTGGAGAGTGGAGCGGCGTCCGTTGTCGCGACTTGCCAGGGGATGGAAGAATCGCGCGGTATCCATCGCGGGAAGTGGGACAGGATCGTGGCTGTTATTGTGGCCTGCCCGAGAGTGATAGAGCCGTGTGGAATTCGTTACAGGAAGTGGAACAGTGCTGTGGCCGTTACTGCGGCCTGCTAGGGAGTAATGGAGCCGCGTAGGATCTGCCGCAGGGAGTAATGGAGCCGCGTAGGATTCGTCGCAGGGAGTGGAGCAGAATCGTGGCCGTTACACGGCCTGCCAGGGAGTCCAGACTCTTCGGCTGAAGTTCGGTTGGAGTCTGTAGCTGGAGTCGGAAACGAATTTCGGCTCCTGTAGGAGCTCTGATGGAGTCTTCCTTCAGTCAAAGTCGGGGGTGAAGTTCGGCCCCCTTAAGAGTCCGGACGAAGTTTACCTGTAAGCGAAGTCGTGGGTGGAGCCCAGCTCCCGTAGGAGTCCGAGCGAAGTCCTTGTGCAGCCGAAATTGGGACGAGATCCGGCTCCCGTAGGAGTCCGGACGAAGTCTACCTGCAATTAAAGTCAGGGATGAAGTCCGGCCCCCATAAGAGTCCGGACGAAGTTTACCAGCAATCAGGGTCGAGGATGGAGCCCAGCTCCCGTAGGAGTCTGGGCGAAGCCTTTTCGCAGTCGAAGTCGGGGACGAGATCTGGCTCCCGTAGGAGTCCGGGCTGAGTCTACCTGAAATCAAAGTCAGGGGTGAAGTCCGGCTCCCTTAGGAGTCCGGATGAAGTTTACCTGTAAGCGAAGTCGTGGGTGGAGCCCGGCTCCCGTAGGAGTCCGGGCGAAGTCCTTGTGCAGCCGAAATTGGGACGAGACCCAGCTCCCGTAGGAGTCCGGACGAAGTCTACCTGCAATTAAAGTTAGGGATGAAGTCCGGCCCCCTTAAGAGTCCGGATGAAGTTTACCAGCAATCAGGGTCGAGGACGGAGCCCGGCTCCCGTAGGAGTCCGGGCGAAGCCTTTTCGCAGTCGAAGTTGGGGACGAGATCCGGCTCCCGTAGGAGTCCGGGCTGAGTCTACCTGAAATCAAAGTCAGGGGTGAAGTCCGGCTCCTAAGGGAGCCGGACGAAGTTTACCTGTAAGCAAAGTCGTGGGTGGAGCCCGGCTCCCGTAGGAGTCCGAACGTGAAGCGAAAATTTAGTGCAGGGGCAAAATGGTAATTTTAAAACTTTTTCAAAATTATTATTTTACAGTGAATTATTAATTAATCTCATTAATTAATACTAATTAACCCTACACTAGGATCTAAATATGACACAACAGCATGCATTTAAATTTGAAATTCAAATTTGAATCAGTAAACGTTTTACAGTACTGTGTTCAGAACACATCATCTTTTACGGATAGTCGATCACCGCAATCTGATCACCGTCGGGGGGCTCTGATCATCACGTCACAGCCACACAAATGTCTGGCCTCTGTCGATCGTCCACACGAAGCTCCCGTCTGATCAGCTCCTCACGAATGCTAGTTCGTGATTTCACCTTTTTGATGGCAGATGTTGATCGAACTCCTTCGATCGATGTGTGCCGACTTCTCGGATGCTCTGGATCATCTGCACAGTCGCTTGAGAGGCTGATGGATCTCTCCCTGAAATTTGGTGGACTCACGATACTCGTGGCACACCAATCTCACTTTCCGAACCCTAGGTAGAAACCCTAGGGTACACACCAAAAACCCTGCGCCCAATTTTCTCTCTTTTCTTTCTTTTTCTCTCAGAAGGTTTTGGACCTTCACCTTGCGCAGAAGCCTTCCTCACGCCCCAAAGTTTCTCTCCTAAAATTTCTACGCACGTCCCACCTTTCTCCTCTTTTTAAAACAACGTCGAACGTGTCTTATCCGCGTGAGAGGATAAAGATAAGAGGTTACACATTTGAATTCAAATCAAATTTGAATTCAAACTAAAACCAACTTATCCCTATCCTTTTGGGCATGAGAAGAGAAGGGGCGTGGCTCTTTGTGCGTGGAAAATATTTCACGAGAAACCTTTTCTCGTGTAAGTAATGTGGCGCACAAAATGGATAAGGATGAAAGGGCAAGTGATAAGTTATCCATTCAAATTCAAACATGCTTTGAATTTGAATGGCTAACTAATTATTTTATCCATCCATATGGCGCACAAATGAGGGCGTGGGGAAGGGTTTTGCGTGAGAAAAATTTCACGAGAAGTTTCTTCTCGTGAATTCAAATGGGTGCAAGGAAGTTGGGTGTCGCAGGGAATTTAAAACAAGGTGGTTTGATTCAAATTGAGCCAACCTAGTTTAAAATAGGTTAAGCACAATTAGACCAGATTAAACCCAACATAATTAGACTTAATTAGGCTCAATAAAATCTTAATTAAATCAGGAATTAACTAAACCTAACCCCTGATCAAATCAGGGACTAAACCACCTTAGCGATTAGGTCAACATTTAACCTAATCGGGTCAATCCAAACTGAATCCAATTCAATTGGACTTGATCCAAAAATAATTACTCAATCAAATTGAGTTAATTAGTGATTAAATCACTAATTAAACCTCTCATAAATATTGAGTCTAAATCCGATGGGCAATCAGGCATCAGAGACCATCGATATGAAACCCTGATCAAAGAGTTCAAATTTCAAATTCAAAATTTGAAATTCAAAATTTTGACCCCGGTACCCAAAATGTGTGGAACTCATGATTAGAGAATCCTAATTCTCAATCATAGAGTCTCAGATAGATAAGACTCATAATCAGCCATCAGATCAGAAAGGAACCTCTAATGTGTGTGACCCCGCAGGTTCGAACCTAAACCGGTAGCACAGGAACCAATTCCTGTACTAATCGAAGTGACCATCTAGCAATGGTACCCGATGACCGGATAGGTCGAATAATCGCAATCGCAACATTCAGAACCTACGTGAATATGGTTACCGTATAATTCATCCCTTTTGACCCCTGTGTTTAGGACGACTCAGGGTTAAACTGTCAACCCTGATGATATCATCCGAATCGTGCTCAACTCAATTAGTCCTGTGACTCCTCACTAGGACTACCCTGGCCAAGGTTTTGCTAAATTGAAACACGACTGTACACAGCTCTTAAACTGGAGTGGTCAATCCCATCTTGACACACGCACCGACAAGTCAAGTACTTGACTACACCCAGCAACCTTCTGTCACTGAATTAAAAATTCAGGTAGTCCAGTGCCTAAGTGCAGTGAGTTGCTTGCAAGTCTCCGTGGCGGTCTCAGGTCGGAGGGACATTTATACCCATATCCCATCGGAGCAAATCTTGACAGCAGAAATAGCTCCGGAGTTGGTCACGTTCAGTGCAGATGTACAATTACATCTCACCTGTATGCCATACCAGTGTCTCCACACTCTTTGGTTATGAGGACAACCAACCCATATGGCACACAACGACCTATGCTCGATAAACGTTGTCGTCCTTGGTAACAACGTATCATTTGGTCGCGAACATATTTAAGGACTAAGCGACAAATCCTCCTTTGTCGAGTCTAAATAGTCCTAAGGACTTCACCACAACACAGGAGTTCATTAGAAGATGAAACATTTGTGATGAAAAAAATACCAAAATAACTTTTATTTATTTATAATTCATGTACTAATACAAAAAGGAGCACAACCGTCAACAGGCTGACGATTGGCTTTGGGACACTATTCCCAACAATCTTCCACTTGGCCTAAAGCCTATCGGTGCAGTATCTAATACCCATCTTCGACTTGTAGTCGTTGAACTCCTTCACCGCAATGGCTTTAGTGAATGGGTCGGCCAGGTTCTCCTTCCCGTCGATCTTCTGAAGGTAAATTAATACTAAAGGAAAACGAGACCTCTATTAGTACATAAATTAATACTAAAGACTTGAACTTTAGTCTAAAGTTTTTTCCGATATTTTTATGAACTGGCAGCCTCATCCTCCAATTCGAGGAATTACTTTAATTCCTTAATGGGTACTAGAATCCACACAGACTACACACGAGCCCAACTTTGGTTGGTCAACCCATGTGCATCTATGGGTAGATTCTTAACCAGTTGTTTCTCTAAACAACTTCTAGTAATTGATTTTTCCCCAGAACCTAATCAGTAGGCTTTGGCCTCCACTGAAAAGATCTGGTTAGGTCCAACCATTAACATGACTTAATTTAGTGAATCGGACCAATAAATGATCAGGCCCGACTTTGGCCGGCCAACCTAACCACCATCAGAAAGACTCAATCAAATTATCATATTATGAATAATAATTCCATTAGCCAATGAGCACCAGGTCTTTGGGCCTCCAATGATCATTGAACTAATGGACTCATTATCACTCACTTAATGGGAGGCTATGACTTAGTTATCATTATAACTTAATCATTTTAGGGACCTAATAATTTTGAAGATTTTATTAAAGAATAGTAGAGAAGAAATCATCCAGCCAATTTCAATCCTCCCACTGACTTCACCAAGTCAGATTAAAAAAAGATTTAATTAAAGCTGGCATTAGGAGCACCTAAATCAGTCACACTGATTTACCTAATGACATGGGTGAGCTCTAATCACCAAGTGATCTAATCAAAATCTAACTTACCAGATTGGCCAGGTAAGTGAGATCAGTGGTGGGGATTTGCCATTAACTCGTCAATGATCGAATCAATGTGAGTAGCTTCCGCTTAAGAACCACTGGTCAAAACTGCCGAACTTACCTTAGACACCAACCGGTTCATTAGTTTTAATTTTGATCAACTTAGTAAATAGGGCTCCACCGCGTAGCCATGAATTAAGTCCATCTTGGTCTAGTTAAAGACATGGACCCATTCAACTATAACTATTGAAGTTGAGTCTAGAGTATCCTTGATCTAATCTAATTCAACTTTTGATTAGATTTGACCAATTACTCCATTTAGTCCATTTTTTAAACTAACCTTAGGTCTAACCCAATATGGACCTAATTCATCTAACCCATTGACCCACAAGTTTATGCAATTGTCTTAGGTCTTAATTCACAATTCTAGACCTACTAGACAACACTTAATTCTTTTAATTAAGTACTTGGGCTGATGGGTCAGGATTTGGTATTTCGAAAATAATTTTTAAATTTGAAAGATTTTATTTTCTGTTCACCAAATGTGTTAACTCATTTCACAAACGGGTCAGCACATTTCATAAACAGCAATTCTATTGCTCATTTCATAACAGAAAATAACTCAAAATAAATCATAAATTTTCTTTTAGATCTAATCTAACACATTCATGATAAATTTTTAATTAAGTCCTTTCGCTGCTTTATCGGCATGGGATATAATTGCATCGGCACCCCTACCGCCATAGGAGACCCCATCGAATGGGAAGAGAGGGTCTTTAAATCCTACTTTTCTCCTATGACCGGACGGCCATGGCAACCAACCCAATTAGATTACTTGCTACTTGGATCAAGTATATCTAAATATACCAATTTTAAAATTTAAATTTTGAATTTCAAATTTCAAATTTCAAATTTTAAATTTCAAATTTGAGATTTCAACCAAATTTCAAATTTCGAATTTTCAATCTTTGAATTTTAAATTTTGAATTTTGAATTTCAAATTTTAAATTTCAAATTTCAAATTTCAAATTTCAAATTTGAGATTTCAACCAAATTTCAAATTTCAAATTTTGAATTTTGAATTTCAAATTTTAAATTTCGAATTTCAAATTTCAAATTTCAAATTTGAGATTTCAACCAAATTTCAAATTTCAAATTTCAAATTTTGAATTTTAAATTTGAAACTTCTAACAAATTTAAATTTCAAATTTCTAATTTCTAATTTTTTGAATTTTGAAATTTGAATTTTGAATTTCAAATTTAAACTTATAGATTACACCTTAATCTACACATGCATATGTATATCATATTCTAGAACCATGCTCTGATACCATTTGAAGCGAAAATTTAGTGCAGGGGCAAAATGGTAATTTTAAAACTTTTTCAAAATTACTATTTTATAGTAGAATTATTAATTAATCTCATTAATTAATACTAATTAACCCTACACTAGGATCTAAATATGATACAACAGCATGCATTTAAATTTGAAATTCAAATTTGAATCAGTAAACGTTTTACAGTACTGTGTTCAGAACACATCACCTTTTACGGGTAGTCGATCACCGTAATCTGATCACCGTCGGGGGGTTTTGATCGTCATGTTACAGCCACATAAATATCTGACCTCTGTGGATCGTCCACACGAAGCTCCCGTCTGATCAGCTCCTCACGAATGCTAGTTCGTGATTTCACCCTTTTGATGGCAGATGTTGATCGAACTCCTTCGATCGATGTGTGCCGACTTCTCGGATGCTCTGGATCGTCTGCACAGTTGCTTGAGAGGCTGATGGATCTCTCTCTAAAATTTGGTGGACTCACAACACTCGTGGCACACCAATCTCACTTTCCGAACCCTAGGTAGAAACTCTAGAGTACACACCAAAAACCCTGCACCCAATTTTCTCTCTTTTCTTTCTTTTTCTCTCGAAAGGTTTTGGACCTTCACCTTGCGCAGAAGCCTTCCTCACGCCCCAAAGTTTCTCTCCTAAAATTTCTACGCACGTCCCATCTTTCTCCTCTTTTTAAAACAACGTCGAACGTGTCTTATCCGCGTGAGAGGATAAAGACAAGAGGTTACACATTTGAATTCAAATCAAATTTGAATTCAAACGAAAACCAACTTATCCCTATCCTTTTGGGCGTGAGAAGAGAAGGGGCGTGGCTCTTTGTGCGTGAAAAATATTTCATGAGAAACCTTTTCTCGTGTAAGTAATGTGGCGCACAAAATGGATAAGGATGAAAGGGCAAGTGATAAGTTATCCATTCAAATTCAAACATGCTTTGAATTTGAATGGCTAACTAATTATTTTATCCATCCATATGGTGCACAAATGAGGGTGTGGGGAAGGGTTTTACGTGAGAAAAATTTCACAAGAAGTTTCTTCTCGTGAATTCAAATGGGTGCAAGGAAGTTGGGTGTCGCAGGGAATTTAAAACAAGGTGGTTTGATTCAAATTGAGCCAACCTAGTTTAAAATAGGTTAAGCACAATTAGACCAGATTAAACCCAACATAATTAGGCTTAATTAGGCTCAATAAAATCTTAATCAAATCAGAAATTAACTAAACCTAATCCCTGATCAAATCAGGGACTAAACCACCTTAGCGATTAGGTCAACATTTAACCTAATCGGGTCAATCCAAACGGAATCCAATTCAATTGGACTTGATCCAAAAATAATTACTCAATCAAATTGAGTTAATTAGTGATTAAATCACTAATTAAACCTCTCATAAATATTGAGTCCAAATTCGATGGGCAATCAGGCATCAGAGACCATCGATATGAAACCCTGATCAAAGAGTTCAAATTTCAAATTTAAAATTTGAAATTCAAAATTTTGACCCCGATACCCAAAATGTGTGAACTCATGATTAGAGAATCCTAATTCTTAATCATAGAGTCCCAGATAGATAAGACTCATAATCAGCCATCAGATCAGAAAGGAACCTCTAATGTGTGTGACCCCGCAGGTTCGAACCTAAACCGGTAGCACAGGAACCAATTTCTGTACTAATCGAAGTGACCATCTAGCAATGGTACCCGACGATCGGATAGGTCGAATAATCACAATCGCAACATTCAGAACCTACGTGAATATGGTTACCGTATAATTCATCCCTTTTGACCCCTGTGTTTAGGACGACTCAGGGTTAAACTGTCAACCTTGATGATATCATCCGAATCGTGCTCAATTCAATTAGTCCTGTGACTCCTCACTAGGACTACCCTGGCCAAGATTTTGCTAAATTGAAACACGACTGTATACAGCTCCTAAACTGGAGTGGTCAATCCCATCTTGACACACGCACCGACAAGTCAAGTACTTGACTACACCCAGCAACCTTCCGTCACTGAATTAGAAATTCAGGTAGTCCAGTGCCTAAGTGCAGTGAGTTGCTTGCAAGTCACCGTGGCGGTCTCAGGTCGGAGGGACATTTATACCCATATCCCATCGGAGCAAATCTTGACAGCAGAAATAGCTCCGGAGTTGGTCACATTCAGTGGAGATGTACCATTACATCTCATCTGTATGCCATACCAGTGTCTCCACACTCTTTGGTTATGAGGACAACCAACCCATATGGCACACAACGATCTATGCTCGATAAACGTTGTCGTCTTTGGTAACAACGTATCATTTGGTCGCGAACATATTTAAGGACTAAGCGATAAATCCTCCTTTGTCGAGTCTAAATAGTCCTAAGGACTTCACCACAACACAGGAGTTCATTAGAAGATGAAACATTTGTGATGAAAAAAATATCAAAATAACTTTTATTTATTTATAATTCATGTACTAATATAAAAAGGAGCACAACCGTCAACAGGCTGACGATTGGCTTTGGGACACTATTCCCAACAGGGTGAAGTCCTTGTGCAGTCGGAATTGGGACGAGATCCGGCTCCCGTAGGAGTCCGGACGAAGTCCTTGTGCAACCAGAATTGGGATGAGACCCGGCTCCCGTAGGAGTCCGGGCGAAGTCTACCTGCAATTAAAGTCAGGGATGAAGTTCGGCCCCCTTAAGAGTCCGGACGAAGTTTACCAGCAATCAGGGTCGAGGACGGAGCCCGACTCCCGTAGGAGTCCGGGCGAAGCCTTTCTGCAGTCGAAGTCGGGAACGAGATTTGGTTCCCGTAGGAGTCCGGACTGAGTCTACCTGAAATCAAAGTCAGGGGTGAAGTTCGGCTCTCTTAGGAGTCCGGACGAAGTTTACCTGTAAATGAAGTTGTGAGTGGAGCCCGGCTTCTATAGGAGTCCGGGCGAAGTCCTTGTGCAGCCGGAATTGGGACGAGACCCAGCTCCCGTAGGAGTCCGGACGAAGTCCTTGTGCAGCCGGAATTGGGACGAGACCCGGCTCCCGTAGGAGTCCGGGCGAAGTCTACCTGCAATTAAAGTCAGGGATGAAGTCCGCCCCCTTGAGAGTCCGGATGAAGTTTACCAGCAATCAGGGTCGAGGACGGAGCCCGGCTCCCATAGGAGTCCGGGCGAAGCCTTTCCGCAGTCGAAGTCGGGGACGAGATCCGGCTTCCGTAGGAGTCCGGGCTGAAATCTGATAGTTGTAGAAAGCCACCGTTGGGGAAGTTCAGTCGTTGACGAAGTCCGGGGTAGTTCGGATTGGAGTTGAACCTGGCTGGAAGAAGTCCGGAAGGGATTCGGAGAACAGCTGATAGTCGTAGAAAGTCGGCTGGCGGCGAGGCTTAGTGAGCGCTTAGGGCGGTTTAATAGATAACTGGGGGAACTCATGTTGAAGGAGCTAGGGTGATGTAGTGGGAGTTCGTCCGTTGGAGAAATTCAATCAGCACTGTGGGAATCCGGCTGTTGGAGAAGTCCGGAGAGATACCGTCTGCGGTCGAAAGCCGGCGGAGTCCTGGGAGGGTCAATTCTGTTAAGAACTTCGGCTGAGGGTATTTTATACCCAACAAATGTCATGTGTTAAATAAATGCACTGCAAGAAAAGAAGAGGTGCCATACAAAATCTGGATTGAAATCTAAAATTCATTTATAGGATATGTTACTGTTGCGGCCAATCCCCCCGTCGCCTGGTCGCCGGGAACGAGCGTCTGCAAAAGAAGTCCACATTGACCGGAGGTGACTCCGGCGGGGACCCTCCGACGGTCAAGTAAGAGAGAAGACTAGGCAACAGTAGAAAAGAATCAAAGAGCTCAGCGAGAGAAAGAGAGAGAGAGAGCTAGGGGTCTCCCCGGAACCTCCTTCAGTACTGTTGCCTTTTCCGTTTTATAGTAGGGCGCGGCATGGCGTCGTCATTAATGGTGCAGACAATGTGAGAATTGTCAAATCGTCGAAGACTGTCAGAGTCGCCGTGGGGTCTGTCAAATCACTAGAGTTAACCCACGTCCTAGACGGGATAATGCCCCAGGATGGCTACGCCGCACGCCGCTGTCAGTACGGACAATCTCCAGCAGTCGTACGGCGTTCGAAGGAGTCGACCGACTGTACGTCGGTGCCTGGTCGAGGAATGTCGGGCGAACATCCAGGGACCCTCGGGCGAACACCCAGGGACCCTCCGATGGTCAGTCGGGCGCATTGCGAGAGTCGGATATCGGGCTCTACAGTTCGGCCAGTCGAGAGCGGAGAGGGCCTACCCGACCGACGTATAGTCAGTCGGTCGGTGTCGGCAGTCGTCGGTCGGCAAAGTTGGGCGTGGTCAGGCGGATCTGACGGTGAGTCAGCGTGAGAGGGACCGGTCGGCATATCCCAACAGTTACCAAACAAGATCTGGTAGGATTCTTTTAAATATATTTATGCATCTAATAGAAATCCATAAGATGGCCTCCTTGGTATATCTACTATTCATTTTGGTTAATTCAATCCTTTGGATTAAGGGAGAGTCTATGCTTCTCTAAACCTATCCAAATATCTGATAACCCACCTAATTTGCTCAAGTCTGAAGAGTTTTAAATAGGCTTGGACTTGGATTTTAATCCTGGCAGACCAGATCAAGTCTGAAATTTGAGCTCATCCATTAAATGAGCCAGACTCAATCAGATTTACATTTGCTCGGGCTAAGCTAAGACAATATATCATACATATATCATACATAAATTTGGGGACCTACGTGATCCAAATTGAACTAGGTGAGTGACTTGCTTAAGACAAGAATGAGCTGGCAACTAGGGTTATTGCCTTGTCACCTCAATCCACCACTGCAGACCATCAAAGGAGGAAGAGAACTGTAGGAGCTTTAACTCTATGCTAATAAATGAGGTGGCACGAAATTGAGCAAATCTCCCCAAATTCCTTCAGATTGATGCGCTAGTTACTGTCGCGGTGCACCTCTGCCACCATATATCAACACAACATTCTCTTATTTGGGAGGTTCAGCAATGCCAAGGTGGTGAAGGATGGATTCAAGCTTCCCGCGACGGAAGCCCGGAGAGAGGGGGGGGGGGGGGGGGGGGGGGGGGGTTGGGAAAGGATTACAAAGGAAGGCAAATTTTTTGTGCACCGTGGATGGCATAGAAAATTCGATGTGAAGCGCATCTTTTTATCCGATTGGTCCATATAATCATCGTTTTTCAATGCGCATTTAATACCTGCAAATCAATTTTTTCATTTAAAAATTTTATATGACGAAAATATCTCTATTTTTTGATAAAATTATGATATACTATATCTATATTATGACATTCTGTATCCAAAAAGTCATAATTTTTATCTACAGGATGTTATAATATAATGTAGGATGTCATAATATGCACAAGATATCATAATTTTTTTTAAATAATAGGGACATTTTTGTCATACAAAATTTTCAAATGAAAAAATCAATCTGCATGCATTAAATACGTGTTGGAAAGTGGTTGGATAAAAATATCTCTTCTATATTATGATATCTTGGGCCACATTATGACATCCTATCCTATAATACGGTACATGATGTTATAATTTTTTTCAAAGAATAAGAGTATTTTCGTCATACAAAATTTTTAAACAAAAAGATCGATCTACAGACATTAAATATGCGTTAGAAAGTAATGACTACGTGGATCAATCAGACAAGACGGTGTGCTCCATGATGAATTTTCTACACCGCTCGTGGTGCATAAAGAATTTATCTACAAAGAAAACATGATATGCGGGGGTGCTATTTGGACTAGAGGAGCTCCTTTGAGCTTCAAGAACCCCACCTCAGTCCTCCACTTGATGGGGTTGGTTAGGGTTATCCGACTCTCAAGCAATATTAATGGTGGGCTGTTAAAGTTTATTGCCATGCTGCTGATTTAGTCGAAAAAATCTAATGCTTATTCTGAAACCTAGCTAAGTATCATGCACAGGCTTATAAAGTAGGCTCGCAAGTTATATTAGATAATGTTCGAGCTTGACTAATTTTGGTCACATCTGAAACTAAGTCTGACCTGCCTGACGAGCTAATTTATACCTATTCTCTAGTTTATAGTACTTGAGCCTATTTGAAGATACTGAGAAAGCTAGATTTAATTGCCATGTATTTATAAAATATGCCATTAGGTGCAAAAGATCAAAAATATATATATTGCACCATTTGGATTACATAAAAGCTGCACCATAGGAGCAAACTGATATGAGCGGAGCAATATAAGATGAGATATGCAGTGCGGCTATCCAGAATGAGTATTTGGCATGATGCATGTGGTGTAGAATATGATGTCCCTAAAACTTCTAACCTAATTTTTGTACGGTATAGAATATAATATCTCTCAAAAAAATCTCATCCAATCCTAATGTTTGGCCATTTATCTCACCAGGTCAAACAAAATGGGTTTGTCTTACCAAAAAAAAAAAAAAAAGCAAAAGGAGTTGAAAAAACGAACAAGCCAATAGGGTGGTGCCAAGGTAGCAAGTTTTGAGCAACTATTTTGACCTTTTTTTTTTTTTTTATGGTTAAGACTTTTTTCTTTTTTTTTAACAAAAGTTTCCCAGCGTGCAAAGGGCCGGCCTTATTATTTAAAAAAAAAATGCAGAAGACCGGGCAGCCACTGGCTGCAGCACACCTCAACACCTAACATCCGGGCGGGTGCCGGTTAGAGCAAAGTGGTTCCAAGTCCAATCAAAGAACAAGCCGAGGCAGCTCCGCCGGATGCCCGCCGTGGCGAGGTTTTCGTGAAAGCCGTAGGCCCCAGCCACGAGGAAATGTTTGGTGGTTGTTCTCCTCGCGTGACGGCAGCCTGACATCCTCTCTCGCCTCACTCACCTACCGCGCTTCACCCACTCCACCCTGCCAATCCCTTTCCCCGACCCTTTCCCAAACCCAAGGTGACTGGTCACCTCTCTCTCTCCTCTCTCCTCTCTCGATCTCTCGATCTCTCGAAGTCTTAACATTTACTTTCCTCCAATGGCCATGATTTCTATCTCACCAAAAAAAAAAAAAACGTCACGATTTCCTTACGTTTTCCATCCTATATAACACCGTGGCCGCATCTCATCATCCCAAAAAGCCAAGGAGTATAGCACCATCTTTCCCAAATCCTGCTCTCCTTCTCATTCATATTTTCCACTCGACATCCTGAGAAATGGGCAGCGTTGAATCGGAGAGACTGGTCACCGGATGGGCCGCAAGGGATCCCAGTGGCTTTCTCTCTCCCTACACATACACCCTAAGGTAATCGATCAACCAGCTTATGCTTCAAATGGTTTGTTTCTTTCTTCTCTCGGCTCTAACAACAAGTTCTGGTGTCTAAAAGCACAGGAAGAATGGACCGGAGGATGTGGTGATAAAGGTGTTGTACTGTGGGATCTGCCACACCGATCTCCACCAGAGCAAAAACCACCTTGGCATGTCCAATTACCCCATGGTTCCAGGGTATAATTGAACAACTAGCATCCATAATATAAATAGCATTTATACTTCATATCAAAATGCATATATGCTTACGGTGTTTTATTTTGGTAAGTAGAACTTTTTTCCTTGGTAAGTTGCTGATTGTGTTTTTTTGGTGTTGATTTAAATTGTTTGGTGAGAGAAGGCATGAGGTGGTGGGGGAGGTGGTGGAGGTGGGCAGGGAGGTGAGCAAGGTGCGGGTGGGGGACGTGGTGGGTGCGGGGGTGATCGTGGGGTGCTGCCGGGAGTGCGGGTCGTGCAAGGCGAACATCGAGCAGTACTGCAACAAGCGTATCTGGTCCTACAACGACGTCTACACCGACGGCAAGCCCACCCAGGGCGGCTTCGCTTCCGCCATGGTCGTCGACCAAAAGTGAGTACTGAACTGAACGAGATAATATATTAAAACCTCGCACCCAACAAAAAGAAAAAGGGGGAAAAAGTTATTTCATATGTTGTTGTCCATGAATTTATTAGTGGCTGCTGATGGCTATTGGAAATTATCTGACATAAATTCTTCCTCACATGTATTTGTTTTTTTTCCTAAGACCGAAAGAAATTTTTAAAAAAAAACATATATATATATATATATATATATATATATATATTCTTCCTCACATGTATTTTTTTCCCTAAAAGAAAGAAAAAAAAGAGCAGATAGTAGTTGGTGTATGTTGTACATGTCAATCACATATGATGTTTAGATGATTTTCCCTAGAATTGCTTTTCAGTATCGCAGATAATTTAGAAACTCAAAAATCTTCTTCTTCTCTTAAAAAAAAAAAAAAAAAAAAAATTCACGCTATCGTTCCAGAGCTTTACTACTCCTCCAGTACTGTCAGGGACAAACAGAAAAGCTACATGTAAGGTTGAGTGGCTTTCTGGTGATATTTCTATGTTCTTGAGGTTATAGGTAATTTTTTTACAATCAAAATAGGTGATGTATTATTTTTCTATGTAATTTTATATCCGATATGCTGATATGCTGGTCTGATTAGGTGAGAGAATTTTCAATCACTGGATGGGATAAATTGGTAAGAAGTGAAATTTTAACGAACGTTCGGTAATGTTTGGAGTCGGCCCAAGTCACATCTCAACCTAGATTCATATCTCAGCCTAGCAACTTTAGACTAAGGCGATGTGAAGAGTCCTAATGCGGACAATAGGCCATTGGCACATAGAAAAGTATGCACCACAGGATGATAAGATTTTTTTTTTTGCTTAAAGATCTATTTGGTTGGAAGGATAATTTGATAATTTTTAATAATTATTTATTGAAAAAAATGATCTTGATTGATGGAGAAATTATTCTAAAAAATGACATTGAAAAAGATTATTATGTTTGGTTATAGATAAATCTATATAGAAATACGATCAAATTTACACGTATATTTTTTAATATAAAATATTTTTTAATATTAAAATATTATTATTATTTTTTATTAGTTTTTATGTAATGATTATAATCACATAGTACCATCTCCTTCTTAATTTTTTTTGTAAAATTTTTTTATTAAATAAATTTTGAAAGACATCAAACAAATTTAATGATTATATATATAATTTTATTAGAATATTTTGTTTAAATATAAACTACCACCATTCGAAAATCCATAAAATACCAACCTTCTATGGTATTTATTTTGCCTTTTCTTCTCAAAAAATAGACATGGGGCCTATCATTTTTTTTACCATCTCTCTCTTTCTTTTTTCATACCAAACATGATAATCTGATAAGTAATTCATTTTTTCATTGCAGATTATCTCTATCCAAATGGACCCTCAATTTTTTTTTTTTTTTATAGCCTTTCAAGATTAATTTGATTTATAAGCGCCAGTTGGTGGTTTTTAAGGCTAAATGTTGTATTTTTTTCTTTTTTTCTCTATTAGATTAGGAGAGAAATCTAGCAGTCCGATAGCTTTTACCTGTTTTCATTTATTAACAGTCAAAAAAAAAAGAGTTAAAACATCCATATCATATGTAACATAATTGCATTTAAGTTGGGGCTTGGTTTTGGGAGCCTAAGTCATAAAAGTCCGATCGCATTTAAATGCTACATATATATGTAGATAAATTTCAAAAATATAAGATAAGGAGATTGTGCAAGAGTTATTAGTTTTTCTTAGATGAATTGTGTGGCAGTTATCCATGCTAGTTTGGGCGCAAAGATAGCAGTTATCCTGAATGCCCTCTTACCATATTCATTTCCCTTTTGTGAAGAATTCTGTCATTTTTTAACTGTCGTAACTTCGTGCTAGAAAGAGGTTACGGCTATGAAACCAAAACGTGAGGTGGCTCTTAGTTGAACGGAATCATGCATGTAGCAAAACATGGCAACCGCAACCCAATATATGCTTTTGCGCAACAACCAATTAGCGAACGCCAACTCAAAGGACTTCAGATTGGTCAAGGTAATTAGAGGCTACGTCAAACGCCCAAAACGTAATTATAAGGAGCAAAAAACACCTATTTCTTTAGCTTTCCGAGAACTATAACTGTTATGCACCTTTTAAATACTTGGAATTTTTCATCAACAGGTTCGTGATAAAGATACCATCAGCTCTCGCACCCGAGCAAGCAGCTCCCCTCCTATGTGCTGGGGTGACCGTATACAGCCCTCTGAAGCACTTTGGGCTGATGACAGGTGGGCTGAGAGGTGCCATCATGGGTCTAGGAGGGGTCGGCCATATGGGTGTGAAGATCGCCAAGGCCATGGGCCACCATGTTACCGTGATCAGTTCCTCTGACCGCAAGCGGACGGAGGCCATGGACCACCTCGGTGCCGACGCCTACCTCGTGAGCTCCGACGAGGCCCAGATGGCCGCGGCCAACGACTCTCTCGACTACATTATTGACACGGTGCCAGTGTTCCACCCCCTGGAGCCGTACCTCTCGCTGCTCAAGGTCAATGGCAAGCTTATTCTTATGGGTGTCATCAACCAGCCTCTCCAGTTCGTCACTCCTGCGGTGATGTTGGGTGAGCTGATACTTCTTGATCTTAATCTCTTTGGTATTTTGCTTAGGCGGGAAACCAGGTGGGCTGTGGTTTGGTTATACCAACCAGCGAACCATGTGCCTGACAATGTGACTTGTTCTGTTCTTCTTGGATTCCTTTTGTCGGCTTTTCTTTGAAGCTTGGACTGGGTCCAAGGGACAGAGAAGTAGGTTTATATAATGGATTGAAACAAACGCGTAACTCCAGTTGTTTCAGGGGATGGACCATAAGGCTGACAAAATTGTTAGTACTGTTATGACTAGCTGTGGTTCCCCTAAGACTTGGGAGTAGTGCCCTCAAGACTTAAGAGGTCCAACTTGCGTAGGGATCCATCCAAATCCCACCAACCCAACCTGTTTCTTGGACTTGGCTGGGTTGAAGTTTTCTCCCAAAAAAAAAAAAAAAAAACGTGTCGAGCTAGGGTTTGAAAATTTGATGCAGGCCTAGGTCAAATTGGATCAGAGTTAAACTTGATCACATCCAACCAGGTACTAGACCAAACCAACCCAACCTGCAATTCTTTGCTCTTCCTCCAAGTCAATATCTGAAGTCGTTGTCCTCCTATAGAACTAAGGGTGCAATAAAATCGAGCCGAGTTGAGTAGTGGAAAGCTCGAGCTCGACTCAATTCAAAATATTTAAATTTGAAATTTCGTTTAAGATCGATCGAGTTTTGATATCTCGAGCTCAAGTTCGGTTCGATAAAAAATAAATAAAGTTCGAGATCGACTCGACTCGAATATCAATCAAGTCATACTCAAATTTGAATTTTAATCTATTAATAATATATATATATTATAAATAAAAATAATATTATTATATATATATATATATATATATATATATTATATATATATAAATTCGAGTTGGTTCACGAGTTTTCAAATTGAGAATACTGCTATTTGAGCTCGATTTAAAAAGCTACTTAAATTTGATTTAATTACTCAAGCTCGATAATAATCGAATCAAGTCAAATTCAAACTCGAGTCGAGCTCCGAGCTCCGAGCTCGACTCGTTAGCAGCCCTACGTAGAACTTACAACAGAATAATGGAGAGAGACTGAATTGGCACCTAAGTAAGATAGGGACTATTGTACCAATAGCTAATAATAATAATAAAATAGGGGTTAGGCCCTTGGTGCTTTAATTTGGAGCAGCGATTGAGATCAGTCCAAATGACTGAAATCAATACAAAGTTGGGCCAGGGACAGGTTGGTGCAACTCCGTCGTTACATACATTGATTCCGAGAACAGCTGCTGTACTTTTCACACCGTACAAGTGAATAGACAATTTTATCATGTCAAGGACATTCAACCAAATGTAATTTCAGTTGGTAGCATTTGTGTAACGCCACTAGCTATTCATACCTAAGAACCTTCTTTTAGTTCCCAAACAAGAAAAGAACCAAAGAATAAGAAGCTAGGTCGCCCAAGATTTTAGACCTATCCACTCCCCATAAGAAAAGTTGGTTACAGTGTCATGGATTTGTGGAGAATGCTGAGCAATATGGTCTCTGCTGAATCCACACATCACTCTCTAATATGTCATTCATAAGCATGTAGAATGTCTAAGATGATGATGGTCGCTATGTCATTTGAATACACGGATATGATCATTTTTTTTTTTTTTTTTCTGTAGGGAGGAAAACAATAACTGGGAGCTTCATAGGGAGCATGGATGAGACACTGGAGATGTTGGAGTTTTGCGAGAAGAAGGGCTTGACTTCGATGATTGAGATGGTGAAGATGGAGCAAATTAATGAGGCTATGGAGAGATTGGAGCGCAATGATGTCAGGTACCGTTTTGTGGTAGATGTGGCAGGCAGCAAGCTTGACCCATGATCCTCCAATAAGCAAAGGCTTCAAAAAGGAAACGGTCCTGATGCAACGTTTCCTTTTGATTGCCTTTCTTTACCTTTCCACCTGTTCAAAGTAGAGGCCTATGTATTCGTACGTGTTTCTCTATCAACGGGGTTTTCGGCATTGTTATCTTTTGATGATGATATGATTATATAATATTGTAATATGGTGAGTTCTGTTAAACAAGGTGATACGTTGCAACTAATTAGAATATGACCAACTCCTTCCGTATTCTGCATTCGATATGGTGACTATCTAATGGATATTGATGGGTGTAATCCATGAATAGTTGTGTTAGAATATTTTATATAAAATTTTTCATTTGCTGGGCATATTTCAAATCTAAAGTTTCAACTTTAATGTACATGAGAATGGGAAGAAAAGTCGGACATAGAATATATTATCACGACCTGAGTGTTTGCTGGGATGGTATCATCTTTTGCCACATAGGCAATGTGGCGGAGGTTTGAGTCCCATTAAAGTTAGCCTTCTAAGGGTGGGGAGGAAGGAATTAGCCCCTCTTATCAGGGGAAAAAAAAAGCATAAACCAAAAAATCTCTTTTATCAAGAATTATTGCATGGTTATATAGTTATGAACTTTACAAAATTTGTACTAATTTTAAGTTATTCAGAATTGGAAAGTTCTAAGCACAATTACCTACAAATATAATAGTCCTAAGTTTGTCTGACGATATAGAGCAATTTTCAGCCATCATAAATGCCACAGATCCAAAGACACGTGCCAACAGTATATGGCAACCTGCCGTCCATGTATAGGACTTGGCTCATGAGCATGCAAGACAACAACCATCGAACAATATACCAACCATTCTAACATCTAACCAATGATAAAGAGGATAAAATTTCTAGAACTAACTAGATTTCTAAACTTTTGAATTGGCCACACGCCCATCCCAAATAACTGCAAGTTCAAATATGAAGGCACGACTACAAACTATTGCATTTAAATCCTATGAAGTAGGTTAAAAATACTGTATTTAACTCTGGTAGAGTAGGTCTAAGTTAATACATTTAATCCTTAATTGCATGGTACGTTCACAATGATCAAGTTCTAGAATGATTAAAGTATCAATTTATAAACTCAATAGTCAATAGTCGATCCCAAAATATGGCTAGACTGGAGTTCAAAGCTAGAACACAAAATCTAACTATTTTACTGACAATAAGGAAATCTTATTTTCTTAAAAGTTGAAACATTGTAAGAAATTAATTATATATGAGTATCAAAGAGTTTCAAATATTTCCAATAATTCTAATATTTTCTCCCAAACATGGCAATAGTCACGGCCGGCCCTGGGACGGGTCAAAGCGGGCGACCGCCCCAGGCCCCTATTTTTTTTTTGTCTGGATAAACCAAACGTCTTCTTTCTCTCCCGAGTCCCAGCACCCCAACGGCTTTTTTTGGATAAACCAAACATTTTCTCCCTCTCACAACTTGTAGCTCCTCTCCCCCGCCTCCTCCTCCGTCTCCGATCTTTTCATCCTATTCTGCTGTCCATCGGTGATTCTTCCTTATTTTGGACGTCAAAAATCAGATCAAAATCCGTCAAAAAGTCAAGTAAATCTCTTCAATCCTCCTCTTTCAATCTGCTATGAATTTTAAACTTGATTTTTTGCCGATTTATTGTCAGAAAAATTCTTGAAATCCTAGTTCAACAAATTCCCCTGTTTTTTCATTTTCTTTATCTTTCCGGCACCGTTAGGCTGCTGCCGGTCACCGGAGCTTGTGGTTGTCGTCGTCCGGTCGTCGAAGACTACCCCTTTAGTTGTGGGCGGTGTTGGCCGGGGAGGAGGATCTCCCTTGTGGGTTGTGGCCTTGCCTCAGGAACAGGGATGAGTTCTCTGTTTCGTTAAAAAAAAAAAAAACAGAGAGAAAGAGTCCTTGTTTTACTGTGGAAAAAGAAGGAAAAAAAAACTATTCGACCACTGTTGGCTGAATTAGATTTTTTGATGCTTTATATATAAATTTTTTTATTTCTCTTTTTAGATCCTTGAATATGTTGTACTCTCAGCTTCTCTTGTTCTCAGCTCATTGAGTCTTCCAAATGAACTTTTTCTCTGACCATTCTCTATACATATGTAACAAATTTAAAATTAAAAAAAAAATCACTGGAGCCTGTGGTTGTCGTCATCCGATCGTCGGAGACTGCTCCTTTAGTTGTGGGCGGTGTTGGCCGGAGAGGAGGATCTCCCTTACGATCTTACCTCAGGAACGAGGGATGAGTTCTCTATTCCGTTAAAAAAAAAAAGAAAGAAAGGATCCCCTATTTTACCATGGAAGAAAAAGGAAAAAAAAAAGAGAAAAAAAAAAATGATCCACAGTTCACACAATAAAAAAAAAAAAAAAAGATGATCCACACTGTTCTATTAAAAAAAAGAGAGGATGAGTCCTCTGTTTTACTATGGAAGAAGAAGAAGGAAAAAAAAAGATGGTCCACAATCCACACAATAAAAAAAAAATGGTTCACACAATATAATTACATGGATTTATTAATTATAATCCAATTGGTTTAGGTATATGAAATTTGGTCCATCTATGTGAGAGTCTCAATCAATAGGTTAGTATTCTTGCATATGATGGAATATATTTAATTTTGTACATCTAGGACTTGTTTTTTTAAATAAATATAATTATGGTCTTTATATCCATCTTATTTTTTAGATAGCTTGTGGTTTCACTTCATTTTCTTATTATTTTTACTATATCTTATTCTTAAAATAATTGATTGATTGTCATATTTTATTTTTCAGGTTTAAATTTTTATTATAATTACAGTAGCTTTTGCTCAAATTTTGTTCCATCAACAAAGCCTTCAAGCAAGTTCTATTGTTCTATCAAAAAGCTTTAAATCAGGTTCTATTGTTCTAAACTTTAAATTTATTGATTACTAATTTTAGCTAATATTTATTATTTTATTTATCAAAATGATACCTAGAAAATATCCTTTGGGTCATGAAAAACTTAAGAAAAAAAAAAAAAAAGAACAATTGACTCAATCATTAAAAGGAGGTCTTGATAAATTTATTATAAGTAAAAAAAGTGATATAGTTGAGAATTCAAATAATATTGCTAGTGAATTTGTCAATAAAAATACAAATATACTTATGAATTAAATAATGATAATAATATTATTAATAATGATAATACTAATAGCACAGATGATCTCATTAGTGGTGATAAAAATTTAGTGAATGAAAAATCAAGTGAATCAAATACTTTTGACATTTATGATCCTAGGATATGGGATAGTCTTGATACAAATTCTAAAGATTTATTAATTAAAAATGGTCTTAAAAAATATATTAATATAAAGTTCCCTCTTGATCAATATAATAGACATTTTTCTTTAACACATTATGATCGAACTTTACCAAATGGAGAGCAACATGACCGAAAATGATTAGTATATTCAAAAGAGTTAGACAAATTGTTTTGTTTTTGTTGTAAGCTATTTAAATCAAATGATAATAGTAGTAGAAGTCAATCATCAAGTGATGGCTTTAGAGATTGGAAACACCTTAGTGAAAGACTTAAAGCTCATGAAACTAGTAATGATCATATTCATAATATAACCATTTGGATTGATTTACAGAATAGATTTAAAAAAAATCAAACAATCGATAAACATATTCAAGAGCAAATTAATAAAGAGAAAGAATATTAGAAAAAAGTACTATTAAGAATAGTAGCTGCTGTTAAATTTCTTGCTCAAAGTTCTCTAGTTTTTCATGGAACGAATGAAAAAATTTATCAAAATAGTAATGGTAATTTTTTACGATTAATTGAAATGATTGCTGTTTTTGATCCAATTATGCAAGAACATCTTAGACGTATTCAAAATAATGAAATTCAATATCATTATCTTAGTCATAAAATTCAAAATGAGTTAGTAATTGCATTAGCATCTAATATAAAAAATTTAATAATTAAAAGAATTAAAGAAGTAAAATATTATTTTATTATACTTGATTGTACTCCAGATGCAAATCATCAAGAATAAATATCTTTGATCATACGATGTGTGAATATTTCAAAAAGATCAATAACAATAGAAGAATACTTTTTAGAATTTTTAAAAGTAGATAATACATCAGGTTTAGGCCTTTTTAATGAATTACAATCTATTATAGAAACTCTTGATTTAAACATTGATGATATAAGAGGACAAGGATACGACAATGGATCTAATATGAAAGGAAAAAATCAGGGAGTACAAAAAAGATTATTAAAAATAAATTCTAGAGCATTTTATACACCATGTGCTTGTCATAGTCTTAACTTAACACTTTGTGATATGGCTTCATCTTGTAATAAAGCTAAAACTTTTTTTGGTGTAATACAACGTATATATAATGCATTTAGTGGTTCTACAAAGAGATGAAAAATTTTACTTGATAATGGACCTAATTTAACATTAAAGCCATTGTCACAAACACGTTGGGAAAGTCGCATTGAGAGCGTCAAAGCAATAAGATTTCAAACTCCACAAATAAGAGAAGCTTTATATCAATTAGCTGAAATTTGTGAGGATTCAAAAACAAAGAGTGAAACTGAATCTTTAGCAACACATGAGCTTGAAAATTTTGAATTTTTATTATGAATAATTATTTGGTATGATATACTATTTACTGTTAATTTAGTTAGCAAAAATTTACAATCTAAGGATATGCGTATAGATGTTGCCATTGATCAATTAAAAGGATTAGTTTCATTTTTTGAAAGATATAGAGAGACTGGCTTTACTTCTGCCATGATTTCAGCTAAGAAAATTGCAAATGAGATGGGAATTGATCCTATATTTCGTATAAAATGTCAAGTAAAAAGAAAAAAATAATTTGATGAAAAAATTAATGTAGATATTGAACAATCATCAGAAGAATCATTTAGAGTTAATTATTTTTTATATTTAGTAGATCAAGCTATCTTTTCATTGAAACATAGGTTTGAACAATTTTAATTATATAAAAATAATTTTAAATTTTTGTTTGATTTCAAAATATTAATTTTATTGGATGAAGAAAGTTTGAAAAAATTTTGTCTTAATCTTCAAAATATTTTAACAAATGGTAATCATTATGATCTTGATGGGATTGATTTATTTTCAGAATTAAAAGTTCTAAAAGCAATTATGCCAAAAGAAAACAATACTGCTATAGATATACTTAATTATATTAATGAAATGAATTGTTATCCAAATACATCAATTGCATATAGAATATTATTGACCATACCTGTCACTGTTGCCTCTGCTGAAAGAAGTTTTTTAAAATTAAAATTATTAAAATTATATTTATGATCAACAATGTTACAAGAAAGATTAAATGGTTTAGCTATGCTATCTATTGAAGAAGAATTATTGTCAAATATTGATTACAAAGAAATTATAAAAAATTTTGTATTACAAAATGTATGTAGATTAATTTTTTAATAATAATTAATATTTAAAATATATTAATTTTTAATAATTTTTTTTTATTTGGCTCCGAGCCTAAAAAATATCCGATCCTGGCAATAGTCTATAACTTTGAATATATACAAAGATACCTAATTAAGAGTTTAGATATCATGATATTCTTATTTTTGAACCAATTTATATGTATACAGAAAAGATATTTAGCAACAGCACATGTTGAAGTTTTAATTTTGGGTCACGTTGATCATTAATAATAATGTACCATATTGTATTGAGCATGATAGCACAAGATTCCAGCACGGACAAGTGCCGGCGGTGGGACAAATCTTTTACCAACCAATGCTCCGTGCTAACAGTACATCAACGATTTTTATAATATTTTATTATAAAAAATATTTTTAATATTATATATATAATAATAATAATAATAATAATAATATAATATTATTATTATTATTATTTATATTCTCGTATTCTTCTCAAGCATTCACAGCTCCTCCATCGGTGGCTTCTATGCCCCCCTCCCTCCCAGCCCACGCTCAATGATTTCTTCCCTCCTCCAACCTACCCCTCATCCCGGGCAACACCCCTAAGCCTACGTCTACATCCTGTGCTGGTGGTTGTTGCATCAGCCCCCATCCCCCTCGGGCCCTCTCTCCAATGTTTGTGTGGCTTTTGTGCACCCCCCACCGTGCACGCCTGCAATTCCCCCACCCTTCGATATCGACAGCTTATGTGGCTCTTCGCCCCACCCACACCCAAGATGCCCCCAATCCTGGCATTGACAGTTTCTGCGGTCCCCCGCCCCGTACGTGTCCAAGGTTCTCTAGCCCTGTGGCTCCTCCGTCTCACCCATGGCTATCCATCTTCGTGGCATAATTCATGCATATGGATATCTTAATTGGATCCGATTAATTCATATTTAATTTGACAATCAGAAATAGATAAATTATAAAAAAATTAAAATATTCTTCAAAGTACGGTCGCAAAATCTATAGTTAAAAATATCTTAATTAAATTAAAATTATTCAGTCCAGCGAACATGCGAGGCCGAGGAAGACAGTCCTTCTGCCCAGAAACAATCTTCTATAGCACCAAACAAAAATAAACAATCTATACATCAAAACACAGTCCTTGGAACCTTTAAATGTCCAAGTATTCTATCAGAACTCACATTATTCATTTAATCTAATCGACTCCCAAAATTTCATGCAAGATATAACTATTTATAATTAATAAAATAAAACTTCAAAATGACGAAGCTTAGTAACAAATATTTTCAATGAATAGGAAAGCCAATTCATAGTTACTTTTGACCAAAGCCATTAGACTTTCTTTATTGTAAAATTGATCCATAATTAACAAAATTCATCACTGAAAATAATAAATGCTAATTTTCTCAGTATCTTTAGGGCACGAAGCTTTTAAAGATGTAGGCTATTGCTAGAAACTCCATCCAGATAACTGGGAACATAAACTTAGATATAGATTTTTCTCAAATCTACTATCAAATTATAATTTCTTATCAATTTGAAGGTAATAAGGTTAGATTTTACCTCTATCAAGCCTCTAGCTAGAAGCCAGAATCTAAAATCCAAATTTCTTTTGCCCAATGTGGGTGGTCTCTTTTCCCTACACATGAAAAACTACATTAATGTTAGATCAGAGAGGAAAAAACCACAACAAAAAGGAAAAGAGATATGCAGAGAGGGATGTCTCACCAATTAAAGTATATGTTTTGGTAATTCAGTAGAGATTTGAGTGGAATTCTTGCTGGATTTGTGGACTGAAAAGTCCACATATGAAAAGGGAGGGAGACTTGAGATGCCCGAGTCCAAAGCCCAAGTCAGGTGGGCTTGGTTTGAGTCCATGATTTGCTCGCTTGCACCAGGCAGAGTTGGCAAACTTTGATGATTTTTTCCTCGCTAGCCGTCCCGCTATTTCAGATACATAGCCATTGGCCCAGGTTGGAGGACTGGTCATAGAAAAGCAACTGTGAACCCAACCCAATCTAAATTCTCACATTTGGACAGGACCCACTTGACTTCTCCAGACACGGTTGATTCGGATCGATTTGGTCCGGTGCCAACCCAAACCGATACATTCCAACTGTCCAAATGGCGTTACACAGAGCCAGTTACATATATACACATATGTATAAACAAAAATCATATGGGGTGAGCACTGAAGAAGAAAATATGAGACAGACTTTTTATTTTATCATATTTTTCTCTAATGCCCATTTTAATACAGAAATCAGAGACTCCTTATATTAGCTGAGTCGTGAGTCTCATGATTTAAAAAAAATAAAAAAAAGAAAAAAAAATCATATACGGCATCTATTTTCTTCCTTCTCAAGTCCCTCTGTACATTCTTTTTATTATTAAGCCATCTCTCTTATTTATAAGATATTTGTTTTCATTTTTAAGTCTCTTTCTTCTCTAATTTTTTTTTTCAAAATTTTTACATCTAAAAATTTATAAAATCTAAAAGATGATATATATATAATTTTTTATATTATAAATATAGGATATTGTGCACTGAATATTAATATCAATGAATATCATATTTTGAAAATTAATTGTATATCGATTTACTCAAAATTATGTACTGACTTGCTATATAAGTTAACTAAGTTAATTTGCTTAGCATTTATTATTCAGCCATGCAATATATATTAGTAAAAAATATATTTTAAAAATTATATATCAATTTATTTAACCATATATATTGGATTACTATGATGTATATATTAAATAAGTTTGTAGTATATATTAAAAAATTAATAAATATATATCATTTGACTATATAGTATATAGTAATAAATATAATATTTTAAAATTATATATTAATTTATTTGAAAATATATATTAGAGTGTTAAATAATTAATTTGTTAATCATGTCATTTGATTAATTTGTTAAATAATTAACTAATTTATCTAAATATATATACTGGATGACTAATTTGCTTAATGCATATAGTCGATATGTATCAATTAAAAAGAATGTTATGAAAATGAGAAAGAACGGAGGTGCCATATATAATTTTATTTTTCTGATTTTTTAATTAATCCATAATTTTGTTACAAAAGATGTTTTTGATTTTTGAGCGGGAGACGCCAAAAAAAATGCGGCAAAATTGGAAAGGTGCCCATATTTTGTTGTGCGGTGCCCGCCCATATAATTTTCGTCCCGGTTATGCCGTGCAGCAGACTCGCACACGATCAAAGAATTTTTACTAGAAGCCACCCCCATCCAGTCCCGTGTGTGTTAGTGAGGCAGAGCGAGACGGAGAGGGCGATGTAAGACGTTGGTCCTTTCTATTCGGGCAGCGGCGGAGCGGACTGTGGGAAGCGAGGGTGGGCGATGGGGAGTTCCAACACGGGGGGAGGGAGCAAGGACGAGAGTACGATGGAAGGGGGCGGAGGGGCGAAGGCCGACCCCTCCGCCTCCGACTCCCCCGCCGCCGACCCCTTCTCCGACGGAGAGAAGGTCCTCGCTTACCACGGCCCTCGCATCTACGAAGCCAAGGTTAGGGTTTAGGGTTTCAAGATTTCTTATTTCTCGATACTTTTATCGCTCGTTTGTGGGAACTTTTGTTTCGGTGTTTCTTGCTTCTTGACTTTATTTTTTTAATTTTATCGCTTTTGCAAGTCATTTTTTTATGGTTTCAAGATATCATCTTTCTTGACTTCTTGTGGTGATCTTTTTACGGGTTCGCTTTTATCATGCGGCACAGTGGTGGAAAGAATTATTTGTTCGTTGTCGTCAGAGGTCTTAAGTTCACTCCTTGACCGTAGTTGCAATCTGCTGTGAAATTTGTACCTAGATTTCTTCTTTCTTGACTTCTTGTCACTATCTGGTGGTGATTCTTTTTTTCTTTTTTCCTTTTCTGTTTATGCTTTTGCTATTATATGCGGCACAGATGTGGGAAGATTAGTCTGTTAGTAAAGTTTGCTTCTTGTACATAATTGTATCCTCTCACTTCTCTGAAAAATAATTGTAATCTGCTCTGGATCTACCTTTTGTGGACTTGGGGAAAAATTTTTCTCAAGATTTTTGACAACTACTTTGGGACATTTCCGGTGTTTTGTTATTAAGATAATGAACTGTATAAAAGATTTACATCATTTTTTTTGTTTAGCCATCTCTACAATTTGACACTAAAATGACATAATTTTTCCTGATTATATTTATGTTTAGGCGAGAGTAAATTTAGTGGGTCTAGTTCTCTTTTCAGGGGATGGTGGATTAGGAATGAACTTTGCTTTTTAAGATGCTCAAATTGATATTGAAGTCTGGATGTCTGACTCGAGAATTAGGGAGACAAGTGAAGTTGTATATGTATGTCATGTCAAATTAGGGTAAAGGCCTAAAGATATATACATATGTACATAGAGAGTGGTGACAATGCCGCATATAAGACATAATATATAAGACATAAACTGCTAAAACAACACACGCTGATTGTTTTATTCTTCTATTCTTTCCTTTTTCCTTCTTCGCACTTTGATCCCTTTTAGAGGATTTTGTAATACGAGATCTGGGGTACTATTAATATATCTTTAGTGGACACTAGGTTTAATCAACTGTTTTGTATGCTTTATTAGTCATCAGACTGGGTAGACTTAGATCCCTGCCAAAGAGCCGCTGCTTCTTATCAGATAACAGTTGTATGCCAGTCGATGAGATATTCAAACATGCTTATTAAAGCTGCAACTTAGGTTATTGATGTTCGGGGGAACATTGTCTGTAAGGCTTAGTAAACATTAATATTCTTTCTCTATACACTGTCTGTTGCAGCTAGGGCTTTTTCTAGCCTGGTAGCTCTCCTGCACCCCTTTCTTGGCCTTAGAAGTTAGAACTTTTTTTTGAAACTTAATCTTGTCTTTGTCAAGGTTCAAAAAGCTGAGCTGCGAAAGACTGAATGGAGATATTTCGTCCATTATCTTGTAAGTTATTGTATTTATGTTTAGTGCAGTTTGGTATCTGATCCCATGTCTATTTTCAGACCTCTCAGTTGGGTTCCCCCTTGAATGGTTATCAATTCTTGCTCTTGTTCTTGGCCCTATGATTTAGTGTCAGCCAAATATATATAGATATTCCACAATTGGTAACCTCTGCCTTTCATTTTACAGGGTTGGAGCAAGAAGTAAGTGTGATCTGGATGCGACTGCTCTAAGTATTTTCTTTATGTGCTTACTGATGTTTATTCCTCTAGATATATTTTAGATTCTTATTTCTTTGTCGAGAAAATTTAACATAGTGCTGGAGGTTCCAATACTTTTAAATCTGTAATTAAATGACTCTGCTTTTATTTCCTTCATGCTTGATAAAGATTTATGATCATCTATGCAGTACAGCTTTTTTGCATCTGTCATGTAAGATTTTCAAGGAATGATGTTTCGTAACATGATACAGGCTGATGCATATGTGGGACCTTCTATGTCATCAAATGCTCATTGACTGAAAGAATAAATTGTAGAATCTATATTCAATGGAAAGCCATAACTTGTTTATGTTCCATTAATAACGGGCCTTGAGCCTTATTAAGATGCCTCCGTTAGCTGTGGGGCCTTTACGTTAGTACACAAGCCTCTGCATTTTTTATGGTATTTCACGTGCAAAGGTGTTTTATGTTTAATTTACTAATAGATAGGAACTGCTTCTTCATACGGTTGAAGAAATAGATAATCATACAAGTGGAGTATAGATGAAGCATATTGAGGTTTAAACCAATGTTTGAAAATCCAAAGCATCATCTCAACCTCAATATTCGGTGGAGTCAACTGCAAAGGAATATTTGGCAGAGTTTCCACCATTTTGAAATTGAGAAAAACAAATAGCAAACCTTTGCTTATTCCATATTTACATGAATGTTGCTGGTGCGGGAATGGACCTGGGTGCAAAGTTGGGGAAGCTCTCAAGGGAAAGATTTGGTAAGAGTCCTATCTATAATTGTGTATTTAGTCATCCATAGGAATGAACTAGATGCAAACTATCAGTTTCTTTTTGTTTGTTTACTTCCAAAAAAAAAAAATCAAGTATTCGATAAAGAATTATTTTAGCTCTTCAGATCATCTTGAATCTACTTTTTAAATGAACTTGGCTTTATTCCATGACTTAATCATTCTTCTAGATGAAAAAAAGAAAGACTGAAGAAAAATTGAGTTGGGTAGAAGAGGGTTGTTTGGATTGTTTTAGCTGAATTGAAAGGAATTAGGATAACAATTTTCAGGCTATATCCCATAATTTTGGCTTGTATTGTAGCAATCCCGTCAATGCTATGCAATGCAACCTTTCGTTCAAAAGTTGGTGCGATGAATTGGAGAGGTGCTTGTGGGGTATCTTGTGATCAATGCTACTTCGACAACCTGGAGAAAAATTTGAGGAAGGATGTTGATTTTGTGGATATAGGAAGAGGAAGGGAAGACCTAAGGTAGCATGGTTTGATTTTTGTGAGAAAAAAATAGGGAAAAGCTTGAGATAACATTGGAAACAATGGACCGCCGTATTGCTCTACATTGTCCTACGCCGTGTACTGTTTCGGAAGAAAATTGGTATGAACTCAACTTCGAGTTGGTACAAGTCCCATATCGCCCTGTATTGAGTTGTACTGTCCTGTATTGAGGTGTAATGAGTTGTGTACTGATCTGTATCGAAGCATACAGATCTGTATCGGGGTGTACCACAACAAAAATTGAGAAAAATAATTAGACAGCTATTTTGGTGCGGGATGCATACCATACCATATTATACCGGTAAGGTATTGATACGGTATTCGGTACCAAGATTGTAGATCTTGTGGGAAACAACCCTAAATAGGAATGCTTGGTGAGTGAGGATTTGTGAGCTGTCACCATATGGTTCCAATTTCTTCCCATACATCACCTTGATAGGTGGCTTTAGAATATACAATGATGTTGGCACACAATGGGTTGGCAAATTAATCATTCGTTCTATGATTCTTTCTTGGATGCTTTTTTTGGATGGTATAATAAACATGGTATGGTGGAAGAAAATAATTAACCCTTTTAAAATGATGAGGTCCTCTTGGTGGTAATGATCATGTAAAGATTGAGGTATTGCCATCTTTTTTTCCCCCTTCATAGGTCTTAAAAAGTCAGGTCCTGCGAGATGGAATTTTATATGAAGATTATTGCGAACCACAGACCTAGGTAAGTCTTATCTTAAGCCATGTAGATGTTGCCATAAGTTGTATGCTTTTGTTTTATGTTGGTTCTTTTATGAAATTAAGTGGTAGTCAGGCTTGTGATTAGAATTGGTAAAGCTGGTGCTTTTTTTTTTTTTTTTAAATTCTAAGACATTGAATATGACAGAGCTATTTACTTAGAGGACAGCTTGCTTTGGCAAATAATAAATACAACTTTTAGCTTGAGAAATATGGGCTGTAGTTGGTATAAATGCATGGCAGAGAATGTCATGTTTGATAACTGAAAACATTTGACTTTGCCACAGATTGTTGATAGTGCCCTTGTGCATACTTTTGGCATATATTGGTATGATAATTGTTAGCATTGGTGCAAATGGAGCGCTTATGGACTGGATACTTGCATAATCATTTCTCTATCTTTTTATTATGCATCAAAATTCTGTTTTCAAATTTAATATGTATCTTGGGTTAGTGAATTTCTAAAGGTATCCAAGGTAGATAATGGATTTCTAGGGTGTCACTGAACAGGTGCCTGATGTATTACAGAATTATAAGAAGGTTGGTTAGATGGAATAATAAAGTGTCATGAAGTCCTTATTGGACTGAGTTTGTTCATGTATTTATTTGCTTCTGCATGTGTTGGCATACATAGATTTCTGGATTACTAGATTTTATTTTTGAATCCATAACTGCATCCTAATAAGGGTAATGCACACGTGGATGAATTTAATCTGGGTATGTAATCAATGTTGTATTTTCTAAATATATGTTGGATATGCTATTAAAGCAGTGGATGCATAATCTTTTTTATATTAAGATATTCTAGGAAAAAATCATGCATATCCATATTATGTGGTGGCAGTGAGTGTGATATGTTGGAAAGTGTGATTGGTTAATCCTGTTAGTAAAAAAAAATTGATTGAATTTTAAGGTGGCAATGGATCTATTTTGGTTGGATTTGGAGAAGGTTAGCCTTTTATATCTTGATCTCTCTCTCTCTCTCTCTTTTCTCTCCTCTCTCTCTCTCTCTGTACTACATTCACTGGCTTCAACCTTCTACAGGATTATGTGTTCAATGTGAAATTGTAACAAGTTATCCTATTTCTGACAAGTGATACTAAAACTCTGAAATAACAAAGTCATCCATATTTTGCTGGTTTGCATTCATGATTTGATTGGCAAAGATAGCCTTCTATTGAATATTTTAGTAGTGACATGATTGGTCATCCAGCTGCCTTGCCTCTTTAATTGTTGATTCATAGCTACTGCTTTGTATTCTACTGACAAATGAGATACGTGTGAGCATCTTTTTAGCATGCTTGGCTTAGGATGCATTGGTAATTTCAAGCCGATTTAGAACAATACATCAATATAATTTCCAGAATTGGCTATTTGTACATGTTTGATATGTGATGGAAACAAACTCTGCTTAATGGGAAAAATACTGTTCCAATTTTTCAATTTCTTTTTTCTACAGTTGGGATGAATGGGTTGGGACAGATCGCTTGATGAAATTTACCCCTGAAAATGTCCGTAAGCAGCAGGAACTTGCAAAGAACCAGAATGCTGACAAAATTCCGAAGTCAGGGCGGTCAACACAAAATAAGCCAAAAGGCTCCAATGGTTTGTTTGCTAATTCTAAAAGTTTATATGTAACTAGCCTTGTCATGCTTATGCCCTTTAGGCAACTACCTGTTAAGTTCCATTAGAACGTTTGGTTGTTTTCTTTTTCGTGCTGTGTGTTTTGGATCGTTGGTAGAATCTTGGTTTGTTAAAATGGAAATTGAACAAATTAAACTATATTGCCTTGTTCTTATTCATGGGACATTAAACAAAAGTTATGTGGGAGATACCTTAACATGGGCTTTTTCAATAATTACCTCTGCTATAACTAATCTAGCAAGAGACAATGCTGTGATTTTAAGATTTGATCTAGCAACTGATTAGTGCTTTACTCTTTAAGATAAATTCATCCGTGTATTGTTTATGATGTTACTTGGTGAACAAGCTAACAAATAAAGTTATTAAGCTTTTTGGACTTTTCTTTAGCATCCATTAAGGGGCAGCTGGACAGTCTATGACTGCATCGAGGCCCTATTCAACCACTCATGCGCCCGTATTTTATATATTTTTAATGGGTCGGTTTTGAACTCTGCATTGAGGATTCCTTGGCTATGTACTTGGAGCACCCTATTTTAGTTGATTGCATGGCTCAAGAGAATCTTTTGGTGTACTCTTATTTCTGCATGCTTAAGACAAGTATTTAATCTAGGTAAGTTTGAGCAAATGAGGCTTGTTATTTGCTTGTGAATGCAAGTAAATACATATATGCAAACACACATTATAATTTACATATAAACATAACAAGTGTTTTTTTTTTTTGGGGGGGGGGGAGGGTGCACATGTGTGTAAATTTGTGAATGTTTGTGTGCGTGTATGTTGGAATCATTTTTCAGTTCGGCCTTTTGCCATATAATCCGTTCCTCGGGGAGGAATGCAACATTTACATCGCATATTTTCTTCTTTCATCATCAGTAGGTAGTTTTTCTGTTGTAGAGGAATGTTTGACAGTTGCTTCGTGATGAATGAGCTGAAATCTTGTTTGTAATGTGGCAGCTTTTTCTTCTTTTTGTTTAGATATCAGGATAGATGCTCTCATGTCTTAAGTTTTGTTAGCCATGAATACAGCACTTATTTGAAGAGTGTCGACTTTATGCTGACAGCTTATTGATTGTGTGTGCTTTTGTATATACTACTACTTAATCGCATTCATGAGCCAACCTAATACTCCTTTATATCTACTGATTAGATGTGCTTTGTGTATGCTAGTGTAATGTGTGTGTTAACTCTGTTTTAACAGATGCAAAAGCAGATAAAGATGATCTGAAGAACCATGGTGAGTTGATATTTCATTCCCATTTCTACTGATGATGCTGTCATTTGTCTTTAAATTTTTTTTTTGTCAACATTTTTATGATTTTTAAACTTTAGATCGGGTTTTCATGTGAGCCTTTTCAAGCAAAGCAATATATGCTAATCCTTCGGATTGATGAAATGTTATCTTTTTTTAAAATTTTCATAGGTCTAGCTTGGTGATTCTGGACTTTTCTATTTGTCACTTTAGCTATATGGTGAGAAAAATATAATTTTGGGAATTTGCTTGAACCCTGAAGATACTGAGTGACTAGTAAATGCCTAGTAGGGCATTTGCCAATCGAGATACATATAGTTAAATTATTCACGCCAACGAATCCTTACCATGATTGGGTTGCAAATATCATAAACACTGTAAGAATTTGAAAATCAGACCATTTATTAGAAATGATGTTTTCATGCACGCTAGATGGTATGGAAAAAATAACTGAGGGACAAGTATCAAATGTCTATCTCAGGCTATGTTAGAAGATAACATGGTTAACCCATGAAACCTTTATTCCCGCTATTACATTTTGCAATCCAATTAATGGCCTGCTTTTCTGATGTTTATATATGATTGAGATATTTTATTGTTGGGAAATGCTGGAGAAACAGTCCTTTGGGCTTTCATCTTGACATCGTGTAATGAAGCTGTGTAGTTGGCCCATTCCCCAGGTGTAACAGATCAAATCTTTTTAAGTGATTCCAATGAACCATATTAAGCCCCTTGTTTCAATAACAAAGCTCTTTATGCTGCATGTATTAGAGATGAAGCACATGATTTTGTTCCTTCTGTGATTTTTTTTTTTTGATTATACGTAGCAAAACTCAAGATGTTTATTGTGAATTTCATTTTCTATTATTGGTTCAATTATTTTTCTTTTGCATCTTAATACTTATGCTATTGGTTTTACCATCTATATTTGAATACAGTGTCCAAAGGCAAGAAGCGGAAGGCTCAATTTGGTAATGAGGTGTGCTTTGATTACTTCAATCTAGTGCACTGGATATTTTCCAATCATCTATAAGCTGAAACAACTTAAACATATCTAGTGATGCATGTACAACTTAAATTAGACAGTCACATGTGTTTATTATTGGCAATGTTACTCAAACTCTCACGTCCATTAAAAGCTCCCCCTCCCGCCCCCTGCCTCCCCCTCCCGCCTAGGAAAAAAAAACAACCCACCCCCAATGCCCTCTGAAGACCTCTCTCTCTCTCTCTCTTTCTCTCCATGTATATATCTATCTCTCCCTTCCTCCCTCCCTCCCCACACACCCATTCCGCCTTTGAGTGGAGCTTTGAAGCTCGATTGCTTGTGTCGCTTGCCCAAATGGTCATCCCGATCGATCGTCCCCTTCCATTCGTTGTTCACTTCGTTTGTCCCTCCCCCTTCAAAACTCTTATCCCGTTTTTCGTCGTCGTTGGCCGGTCAGGTAAGTCTTGCTCTCCCCCTCTCTTCTTTGTCTCCCTTCTCCCTTGATGATGATGAGGGTTATTCGAGCGCTCCCCTCCCTCCCCTTCTCTCCCTTCTTCCCTCTCTCACCTCTTGATGTTGACGTGGCGAACTATTTGAGTCCCCCCCCCCTCTCTTGCTTTCTTTCTCCCTCTCCCCCTCCCTCCTTGGTTCTCAGTGTTGAGTATGCCCTAGAACTGCATGGTACGAACTTGTACCATGCCAAACTAGTCGCCAACAGGTATGCTCTTTGGTACCAGTTTAGTGAACCTTGTTCCGCATGTTTAAAAGTTTTGGGCATCATGATCCTAGTATAGGACCTCTTATACATTAATATAATATTTATAGTACTCTCAAGCATTGATACGCTCTTAAATTATTTTTGTATCTTGCTTGATGTATGTAAGTTTTCTGGGTTCTCAACTAGCTTAGTACGATACTAATCTTCCTCTAAGAACAAGATTAATATTTGAAAGGTCTTGAATAGTGCATTTACTAATAGTGATGATCTGTATTTGCGCCATTATTGTGATAATTTGCATTGTTTGACCATTGATAGGAGAAAGACGCAAAATCAGCAGAAAAGCTTGTGATATTACAATTTCCTTTGACTCTTAAGAAACAGCTGGTTGATGATTGGGAATTTGTAACTCAACTGGGTAAGGTAATAATATTTGCCAATTCCATTGCTTGTTCTTATAATACTGTTAGGGAAATGTGGAGACTATTTATGTAAGTTGCCACAATTGTCTTAATGTTTGCCTGTTTTGCCATTATGGAACATTTATTTATTGATGAGCATCATTGGCAGAGCTTTATATTGCAAAGAGATAAAATGAGATGCTTGTCTGTTTGGTCTTGCTATCAATGCCTCTTGCTGTCTTGTATTAGGTCAAACTCTTATATATGATGAAAGAATTACGATGGGTCAATTAGTTGATGGTCATATAAATTTTTTGATGAGGAAAAGGCTGGGCATTGAAGATGGCATCCATTCAATGAAAAAATTGGAATCAGATATTTTTATTGAAAGAAACCCAGGATGAAAAAATTGAAATGTACTGAATTGGGTGCTCTCCTCGGAGGAGGTTGTGTTTGACTCTTGGATGGTGCATCTCCAAGTATTTGAGCCCTGGTAATTTACCTTGGGTGAGTTTCCCACCATCACTCTCAAAAAAAAGTGGAAAAAATGCTGAAATGTATCATATCTTCTAAAATCAAAGGGCAGGCTTTCGCACTATGGTTAGGTTGCTTCATTTTAACCCGGGTGTTACAGGTTTGAAATATGGAAATAGTCTCTCCACATGCGGGGGCGTAAGGCTGTGTATATTTGACCCTCCCTAGACCCCGCCCCATAGTGGTTGAAGGCTTGTGCATTGGGGCACTCTTTTATTATATCTTTTAAAATCAAGGATGTCATCGAACTTACCAGCATCACTTAATTTTGATTAATGAGAACTTACAATATATAAATTGGCATGTGTGAGCTTGATTTCTTATCAGTACATGCAGATTGTTCATAAAGAATCATTAATCACTTGACCTTTTTGAAGAAATGAATTATGTAAAGTTCTATATATTTATTACTTTGATGTTGTAGCACCGGAAGTGGTAGGCCCATGCGCAAGTGTGGAGTTGCATCAATATCCCCCTTTATATACATGAAAACATAGGACTAAATGATGTGATGTTGCAAGTCTTAATATGTACTGAAATCTATGATGTATCATGAAAAAAGAAGAAAAAACTTATACAAACATGATGCTGTTCTACCACTCGTACAGTCCTAATTCTGTAAGGACACAAGCATACAAGGTTTTAAATCTTGGTCCCAAACCTGATACCAGTCAAGGACTGTGTTGGATGGGCCATCCTGAATTTGGGATGGTACCACATCCTAATAACTCATTTGGATGCTGTTCTTTGTCTTGGTTTTGTTTCTGTTGTTTGGTGTTTTCAATGGCTTCTTAAATGTTTTTTAGTTTTTTAACATCGTAATTTAGGATTAAGGGAGGTTTTTGAGGTAATACTGGCACTGCATTCAGCTTCATGTTTCTTCTGGTTGTTTGCTTCCCATGTGACGGGAAGAAAATGCAAAGGGAGAAAGAGAGAAGTGAAGAAAGCAGGCGGATCAATCTTCTATTGCTTAAAATGTGTTTGGGCTCATCTGTTTTGTGTTAATAATCTGCCACATTGTGGTCTTCTCAGTTTTTCACCCAGAAGAATGACCCGTAGATGTATAATGTTAACATGCAGATTTCCATGTAGTCCTATGGATCAGAAGCTGAGGTTCTCATTGTCCCCCTTAAATCTGAAAGTCAGGAGAGGGAGCTGCAATCTGACATCCATGTTTGCCTGTTCCAGCTATTAGATGGATCCACTTCCATTTTGTTGGCACAACTCCTATGTAACTAGGAAACTACAGCAAACCTAAAGTAATTCTGTTTCATCCTCTCAAAAGCTAATTCTGCTATCTTGGGGAAGACTATATTGGAGCGGTAGCACCTGCCCTTCAGTCACTATGACCTGTTCACCACTCTTTTCTTGACCAGGGAATACACCATCAACCTCAAATAGGAAAAGAAAGGACCTTCATCATTTAGGAGGAGAAAGAATCTACAAGTAATTGGATACCTATTTAGAGGCCTAGCCCATGGTCAGCCATAGTAATTGTGTATTGTTCTTGAGGTAGTGCTCAGAATAAGAACTGCGCTAGTATAAATCTGATTTTGAAGGGTGATTTTAGGTTTCAATTTCAATTTATTTCTTTCTTCTCGTGATTTTAATATTCATTCTCACATCTGCCATTGGTTTTTCGTAAAACTATGGTAGCAATCTTTCTAATTGATAGTTTACTTAAAAAGAAAAAAAAGCATGTGGAAGCAAATCAATGTGTATACATTGTTTATTAGCTTACCACATCTGCAAAATAGCAACACCTGCCAGGAAAAATTGTTATATAGATTTTATAGCTTATTTGGTTTTCCATTTTATAATTGCAATAATCCAGTTGCTTTTATGGTAATCAATATTTTATTTGGCATCGTTTGAATTGTACATCTCAATGTTGTTGCCTTCATTTTGTAATATTTGTCATGATTCACTGATCTTTTTCAGTTTTCATTTTTACAAGAACTTGTATGCTTTTCAAGTTTGGATTCATGTTATCAGTAATTTTGGCCGGTACATTTTGGCCAATGGACAAAACATGTGCACTCCAAAATTGAAAGCAAATCTCAGTGGCCAGTTTTATATGTGACGTCATTCTATCTGATAATTATATCACAATATGAGCAGGGTGCTTGTCATATGGGTAAGCTTCTTAGGTACATTTCCAGTGGCTGTTATGTGATGTAGTTGCTTGGTCATATATGTGGCTGTTGCAGAAAGCCAGCAAGGATTTGAAGGAACCGGCCATATAACCTTTGTTGTAGCTCTAATCTGATAGCACTTAATAGTTAGTTCAATAAAATACAAGCAGAGAAAAGTGAAGATCTTATGGTCTGGATCTCTCTGCGTGACTGTTCAGGGACTGAGATGGGATGCAATATTGCATAGTTTCCTCTAATGGCTAGTCTGAGGTCATTTATAAGTTATAAGATGATATGTCCTATTTTAAGATAAACAGATTTTTCATGCCGATTGCACTTCAACAATATGAATTCTCAAGATGTTTGTTTGTTTTTCTGCATTGTATTGACTTTTTGCTTATCATCTTTTTGATCATTACTCAATATCCTATATTATTTTCCTGAGATTTTTACATTTAGATGATTATGTGCTTGTTAGCTTTGTACTTCCATGTTCTATTTGTCTGATTCTAATTTGTTTTTCTTCCACTATTCTGATCTTTTTATGTTTCACTTGTTTAATTCAAGTTTTTCAAATTTTTGCCTTTTAACATATGTTCTTCTTCTATCGTAAGAAGCATCTAACCTGAGAATGTCGAATTGTCAGCTTGTCAAGCTTCCTCGTTCCCCAAATGTGGATGATATCCTAAAGAAGTACCTTGATTACCGGACGAAGAAGGATGGCATGTAAGTATAGGGCATTATAACTCTTAATATCATATATATTCAACTGTAATATGTCCTCCTTGCATTTCTTTTTGTATCTTCCTGTGTGGAGTCATGGTCCTTCTTGCAGGATTGCATTTTTACCTTTCTTTGAGAATTACTTTCTGTCTAATTGGTAAGATCTCTGTTACATCCAAGTTTTCATGTTTGATTATCTGGTGGCATATCCAAGATTTCTAATGCTTGTATCTTAGAATGAGGTTTTTCCTTGTGATTTTCAGTTGGCAAGTGATAATTATTATTTTGGGTGTTGGCTAATGCTTCCTGATGAAAATACTAAAGTGCAACCAGTCTATCTCCCACATCTTGTCCCATTCCAGTGTGACACCCGGTGATTGGTTCAGCCGCTCTGTGATGCTGACCTACCCCATGTATTCCAGTATTGCACTGATCTCAACTGCCATATGGGACAGAGAACTGATTGGGAAACTTAGGGATCAGTAGCAATACTCATTTGGCATAATTACTAATAGATTCTCCTATGGCATTATTGGTATGCACATTCCTCTTTCATCACCATTTAGAATTTCCATTGGTTGGTTGGCTTGTTGAGAATTGATGAGGCTTGCTTCATTCTGACTCTTGTGGGAGCTTGTCTTAAACCATTATACTTGACTGTCAGTAAAGCCTAAAAATTTCATTTCATTTAATTTTTTCATGAAGCTCAGAAGATACCTTTCGAATATTTATTGGAAATTCATGATATGAAATTTCTTTCTTGTTCTAATTTTTGTCATGTCTCTTGCAAGCCTGTTGATGTTGTGCAAACATTTTGTCCTGTGAAACCATTCAAAGTGTTCCATGTAGATTTTTCCTTTATGCCATCCATGTTCCATAATTTATAATGTTTATTATATTTTCTTGCAGAAGTTATTATCCACCAGTTATTAGATGATAATATGTTAGCTTTTTATTATCATATATATTGTGATTTATATTAGTTTTAATATAATGAATTTAAAATGTTTGTAGGATTGCTGAATCAGTTGGTGAGATACTAAAGGGGTTACGCTGTTACTTTGACAAGGCATTGCCGGCTATGCTTTTGTATAAAAAGGAGCGTCAACAATATCAAGAAGCAATTCGTGATAATATCTCTCCTTCGACTATCTATGGCGCTGAACATCTACTGCGCCTTTTTGGTATCATATATATGTGCACCATTTTATTTCTAAGACACATGGCCTTTCTTCATCTTTTAAGATTTCCATTCTCCCATTCTTAGTTTTCCTCTGTGTCTCTTTCATGGTGATGTTGCTGCTCTTCAACTGCCTGTTATGTTCCCAAATTAGGCCTTCCAAAATTTATATTTGGACTTTTGAATAATGAATTATAAATTTACATGGTGCTGGTGTTTCCTTTTAGTAGTAGAATAGATGTGTTTAGTTTTTTGTTGCAACATGAGTTTTAATTATTTGTCAGAGCAAATAGGTTTTGAGATAATTTGTAGACAGCCTAAATCATGGTCTGCAAGCTCGGAACCAGACCCTGTACCTCTATTACCATATTGGTACAGTGTCGTGTGCCTGCTATGGGGTCAGTTCAGCATATCGATACTTGGTATGCTCCCCCGTATCACATACCAGATCAGTGCTGGTATGATACTTGTCAGTACAGACTGGTATGGCATACCGTGGGCCATGTTTTTTTTTTTTTTTTTAAAGCCTCCCTATGTGATGAAAAGTCCAAAGTGAGATGTGCCTGGACCAATTAAACAGGTCAGTGGATTCGCTGCAAGTCGGTTTTGGGTTAGGCATCTCTAACTTGCTAGAGGGTTGCGTCAGGTTTGGCACAGACCCATTGTCATTGGTACATAAGCTCAACCTTATAAGATCTCTAAATATCATGATCTATTCCTTATCTAAGCTATGCCAAGTGCTCACTTATAAGGCCAAAGTAATGCTCCTAAACCTTCCTAAATTCTAATTTAATTCTGTGGTTGTCAGTCACCTTTTATGATTAAATCTAGACCATCTGAGTGTTACTTTACTTCTCCAGTACTCTGGATGGTTATAGATTCTAACCATCATGATAAATTTGTCACACCTGTCGCAGGAGATGGCCCATTGATTCCATATCTTTTGCTCCATAGACCAAGCCCTATGATCATGTTAAATCTTGATTTATTCTTTTTTTTTTTAAAAGCTTTAGTCAGGTTTCTTAAGAATTGTGATACAGTCCAATTCCTTTTTTGTGGACCTTTTTGGTGCCTTATTTTGTTCTTTTCTGGAATGTCTATATTTGCTGTTCTGTCCTTAGATTTCTTTCATTTATTTATTTATTTTGCATAAGAGTCAATTCACTAATTTCATCAGGAGTCGGTATATTGTAATAGAGCTACAGGCCAAAGCATGAATGAAACTTCCTAGAGTTTTTTCTTCTCTAAACTGGAGGTCCAATCCCCTCAATGAAATCGATATCAGCACCTGTTAAACTGTCAAGAAAATAAGAAATGTTTCAGATCAGAATACTTAGATTAGAAAACAAGTTGTGATTTGGGCTGGCAATCCATTGGATTGGATGGGAAGGGTCAGGATCATATATCAAAGCCAATAGGGCCTGACCTAAATCTTGCACATAGACAACCCGCTGACCTGTTTTGCTTGGCCCAAGCTCATCTAATTTTGGCCTTTACATTGTAGGAGTAGTCTTTTTTCGTAGTTTTTGGACTAAATCATGATATAACAAAGTAAACAAATGAACAATATAAATCTTATATCTCTAGACAAATGTTACATCCAATAGTTCACGTCACCCCACAAATCCACCACTTAAAGAGATATTATACATTTATATTAAAAAAATAAAATAATAGATAGCCATCTAACCCAACAGGTTGAGGGGTCTTGATTTAAACCTGACCCAACCTACTGGCAAGTTAGGATTGGCTGCCCTACACCCAACCTACAAACCCAAAGGGTCGGGTTAGGTGGGTCAGGTTGGGTCAAATATTGCCACTTCTAGCTCATATATTCATTAAATCACTCTATATGTCTAAGAAACCTGAAATTTGATGTTAGGGTTCCCCCATTGCACATTAATTCAGTATTATTAGGGCTAACAACTTTTGAAGGACTATCATCGGCAAGATGTCATCTCGGTATTGGGTCTTATATCAGTGCCACCCTGTTATTGTGTTGGTACGGCACCGATTCAGCATATCGAGTGTCGGTGCAACCCTTGTACCGCAATATTGGTATGGAATTGATATGGTACGGTATCGAAAACTTTGACCATCATTTTAAGATCCGGTAATGGTAAATAGCAAAGAACCCTAAGAACGGGTTTTATAATCCATGATAATATGATGAATTGCTTTGCATGTGCTAGATACCTGTACAGATGGTCTACATAGTTACTTATTTTTAAATTTTTTGAAAATTTAATACTAATTATATTTTAAGTGCTCTTAAAAAAATTATATTATTATTTATTAATGATGCATGAGTCAAACCAAAGTTCATTCTACCGCTTTGAACTGTACCGAGGGCAAACCAGCTTGAAAGTCTTTTTCTCCTTCGCAGGTCGCACCCATTTGCCGGCTTCGCTTAAGATTTTTCAAAAAAAAAAAAAAAAAAAAAGGGCTCTGCTCCTGTCATTTCGAAATAGAGGTGACCCCTTGTGGCCTGCATTGGAGATGAGGGCTTTTGATCTCTCTTTTCCTCTCTCTCTCTCTCTCCCCCCCCCCCCCCCCCTTCTTTTCCTCTCTCCTACTCCTCCCTCTCCAGCTCTTCCTTTGTCAGTATGGCCTAGAACAGCACCATACTGTGCTGTTGGGCAATCAGAACGTGTCCCGGTATTGGTACAACCAACCTTAAGTGAAACATTCTTAATATTTATGTCAACCCATATACTTGTTAACTGCAAATTGATAGACCAAGGCCCATTACTTTTACAAAAAAATATTTTAGAGTCAAACAATGAGAAATGACTCCTGTAAATTGGTTCATAACCTGTTTATGCAATGCACCCTTGTGACTAATTGGAATATATTTTTGTTATTTTTTAAACCTACAATATTTAGAAAATTATTAAAATAAAATATCCATAAAATAGGTATGAAGAACTGATGAATTCATAGAGTCCTTATTATCTAGGTAATATATATGGACTTCCATACTCCGTAATAGAAGAGTTGTAACAAGCTAAGTGGATTAAACATGGTTTAAAAGCAGCTGCACTATACAAGAAATCAAGGGGACACAGTGCATATGCACTATTTGGCAATATATGCTGATGCACATGCAATTACTGTTTTTAGTATTTAAAATAAATAAAATATATAAAATAGAATAATGCATAAAAATGATATTGGTTTTCTTGATAAGTAATTGTTTATCATAATAGTAACTAACAATTAGTACTTATTGCCAAATAGTAATAGTATTAACATAATTAACATATTGCAGCCCAAATAATTCCCCTGCTTTTTGGGGATAATATCTTTTCCAAGGTGATTTTCCTTACCCTTGAAAAACAGGTGCGGGTTATGCCTGCCTTTCCAGAGTGATTGGAACCACCTCCCTAACCATGTATTGTGAAAGCATCAGCCTCCCACCAGAAGATCTTATCAGACCGGTAAGTTCGTTTGGTTCCAAATAGCCCCTAAGGGGCATCCTCACTGTCTACCACCAGATTATCTGAAGGTACATGAGAATTTTGATACATTGAATCTCATTGTTCTCAAATATACTTACGTAAAAGCATGAGGAGATTTGAGAGTTTTATCAGAAAAATTAGAGGAAAGTGAAGATATAGTGTTGTGTGTGGTCATCACAGGCTGGTGGGACTTGACGAATATTTTTTCACATGGTAGGTTGATTGTGCTATATATTTGTAGATATTAACTATATGTGGATGTAATGTATGGTAGTATAGCCATTTGTTTTATGAAGCTATTGCTCCCATCCAATATTGCATTTGCTCTATCCTACCCCATGTTTCATTGTGTCAATGCTTGCGATTGTTAATCTGGCCCATCTTTTCAGAGACTTCAAAAATCATCAGATTGACTTATTAATTAGGTATCTTTGCTATTGGTATAAATCCCATCATCATGTAGCTCTTAAATAAATCCTAAATCCTTGTACCTTAATTAAATCTTGTCATTAAAAAAATTCCATATGATGGAAATGAATTTATATCTGAATTGTATGATTCCACTCAACCACTTGTAATAAATTCCTGACAATAATTGCTTTTTTTGGAAAATAGGGAATATTTGGCCTACAACTATATTAGTTTAAAGTATTATAATTGCTATTGTTCATGAGCTTCTCTTACTTGGACTTTTAGCTCTTGCCTGTTGAATTCCAGAAAACGATAAGTTATCCTGCCACCTGTCTTTTCTCAGTGTACTCAATAGTTTGGAAATGTTTGGTTCCCAACATCTTGTGATCAGCAGTAAGATATGTTTGCCATGTATGTGTTTCTGCATGATGTTAAACAAAAGTTTGCAAGCTTTTTAAGGATAGCTAAGCAATATTGGGAACATTCTGATTGATTCATTCTGCTTGCCACCGATACATAATTGATGGCTATGTCTTGATTTGAACTTTGCTGATATTTGCAGTCAAGTTGCCTGAATTACTTGCTTATGTCAACATGGAAGAAGAAGCATTGGCAAAATTGCAGCTGAAGCTGGTGGACTTTCTCAAGTATGGCCTCCCTTCTTAATGGCATTTTAGGAAGTTCATGTATGTGATGTATATGCTTATGTAGTTTTCATGATCATATATAGATAAGAAACTTGTGTCTGTTCATGTCATGCTTGTCAGTGAATTATTTTGTATTATTTTCACCTTCAGTTTTGGGTGTGGGGTAAACTATGTAATATGTGGAAAACACATTTTCTTGATCTAATTTTCATTGTGTTTCTTAATCAGTGCACGTAAGCTCATATGTGTGCATACATGCTCAAAGAAGTTAAAATAATAACCTTAAAAAAATGCTTAATCCCATCTATGGGGTTGATTGTTTTGAAAGGGAGCCACCTTAGTCACCTTGGCAGCTTCTCTTGAGGCCCTTAACAATTTGCATCATGTTCTAGTATGCTGGAAGAAATTTATTTATATTTTAGCATTTGATTTTCATAAGTATATATCTTATTTGATATATTTCATTTGTTGAATTTGAATCAATTTCTTTGTCTGTTCTTTAACTTATTTTATCTGTGCTGTCTTGACCTTTGGGCGCCTACCTACATAGGCTATAGCGGCCCCCTGGACCCATCAGCCACTGGTGTACTTTTATAACATTCATATGGTGTTGGCATTTGGGGTTTCAATAATCATTATTGATCTAAAATTTTTGAACATTCTATGGCAAGCTGTCGGCTGGAAGCCAACTCTCTACAGTCAAACTCAAGCTAAGACAAACATTGGCATAAGAGACTCTTGCCTTTGGTGGACACTTTAAGGTTCGCCTAAATTTCAAGAAGTTCTGACAGAGGGAAAGAGGATTTGATCCAAGTATTTTATGTGAGACAAATGATATAAGCCAAAGAACCCACTTGGAACCCACTTGTGAACAATAATAGAAGTTTAGATGCAGAATCTACAGATTCTTTTTGCACATTTGCAATCTCTCGAAAAGACTAGTTCTCTACCCCCTAGCCCCCACCTGAATTCCAATTATCGATCTATTTTTTTGAAGATTTTACAATAAGCTGTTGACCAAAAGCCAACCCTCTTGTGTCAAACTCAGGTAAGGACAATGTTGGCATGAGAGATTCTTGCCTTTGGTGGGTACTTGGTTCTCCTGAATTTCTAATAAAAGTTCTAACAAGGGGAAGGAGTATTAGATCTAAGGAATTATTTTATGCAAGACACATGATATAAGCCAAAAAACCCACTTGTGAACAAGAACAGATTTAGATGCAGGATCCCATCCACCCCCACTCCCAACCTCCCTCTTCTTTTCCTTTTGTTTAATGGTGGGCGTGCCACCCATCTTCTTAAGAAATGATAGCAAGAATTACCTGTGTCCTACCCCCTGGAAACACATCCCAAGGTTTACACCAGAACCTCCTCCATTTGGAGGGTGAAACCACCAGGCTGTAGAGTCCACCCTGCAATTTTATCTTTTTTTTTAAAAAATAAAATTTTCAATAATAATTTTAATATTAATATGTGTCTACTTTATATCAAACTTGTTCGATCACTCTGGATACATAGTGTAGGGTTATCTGTTTGAAGCTTGTAATTGTGCAAGTATGTTGGCAATAGTAATATACTGCATATTATACCTGGTAAGTATGTCATATTTAGTGGTTTTCATTGAATTTTATGAAGAACAAGAATTTAGATGTAAACCATTATATTCTTACAGGATTTTTGGCATTGTTGATTTCCAAGGGGACCTCATTTTACTTATGCTTGGAATTGGAGGCCTTAATTAGCATAACTTTGCTTTTGTAAATACTGTCACATTCCATGAAATATGTTCTTCTTCTTACTGATGAAGAGCAGGATTTGATTTGTGTGGAAGATCTGGAAGAATTTTGCAAATATCTTTTTATATAATGGTTGATCATTGCGCTTGCAGGTTCCTGCAGAAAAATCAGAGCTCCTTTTTCCTCTCTGCATATGATGCTTCCAAAGGCGTAGTAGATGACACAGATACCAAATAGAACTTACCTGGCAGCATGTGTTTGCTGTTATGTACCAACCTGCAACAGAGCAGCCCAGTCCCATCCCCATTCTGTTGTTGTTGTATGATTTGATTTCGCTCACAGCAAAACAGAATGAGATCCTTCCCTTTTGTGGCTAAGGTGGAACTCATGTTAACAGCTCAAGTTTTCCAAGTTTAAATTATGGAGTGTGATTTTCCCTCTTGCTTTCAACTCTGGACCTTCAATTATGTAGTGATTTTACTGATTGTACACATACTGATTGACAGGTATTGATGGAAGACTTATAATACCGATCTGTGTAGCCTAATTTTGAGATGTTGCTAGCTTCACTAGAGAAGGCTACATCTTTTCATGCTCGACTGGGATTGCCAGAAATGCGATTAGAAGAGAGGCATGATATGTGGAATTTGGTGAGCCACTTGCACTGGTAGCATCAAAATATGCTCTAGTGATATTTGTGATTGAAGCTTCTTTACGCAGGACATCTGGCGCTGCTGAGTGTTATGTAGAAACTTTGGTACGTGAGATGCTTTCAAGAGCACTTTTTCAGTCGTACCTATTAATACTTGTTAATGACAGCCGTCAGAAGTGTGGAGGGTGGGCTAAGGACGTTATAGCATTCGCGTCTCCAGTAGTGTTTCTCTCACTCTCGTGAGGTCCAGCACAAAAGTAACCTAATTGAATTTTGAACAATTTACACCGTTTTTCAGAAGGATTAGCAAACTGAGAATTTTCTATGGGTTTCTGATTCAATTGATTCCTCAATATGATCTCTAACTCTATTCCGGCAGGACAATTAGCGGTCTTGGGAATCCAAGAATCCATTAAGATTTGGTATTTTGGTCGTTTGAACTCAATATGACTGGTTTGACAAATCCCTTGTTTCTACGGTTTAAAGTGATAGCCGTTGCAACTCGGTCATTATTATATTGGTAGCTTTTACGTTTTCAGAAACCCCAGTATATTATACACATTAAATGACTAATTAGCTGTTATTCCGTTATGAAGGTTCCTATAAAAAACATAGCGACCATCAATTATTTTTCTTCACTCTTTGCAGAATAATATAATTTGTATTAATATTCTGTATAAATGCCGAATGATAATGTAATATTACTTCACTCTTTACAGAGTAAAATCATGTTATATTAATATTCTGTATAAATGCAGATGATATGGAAAAATAATAATGTAATATGGTTCTGCTATGCGTGTGTGCGCACATGAATGCATGCATGCTTCCGTGGAAGCTTTCAAATTGTGGAGGCTAACAGCTATTTAACAGAAATTAAAAACATAAGGGAAAAAATTACCAAAAAACAAAACAAAAAAAAAAAGCCATTCAAACGGATAGGCGGTCCCAACCTAGGCAATATGTTCTTCGTCATGGCCATCCACAAACCATGATGGGCCGATACAAGAGGATTGCTCCCATGAAATCTGACTACCGCATTTGAGTGCTTTTCCAGTACAATTAACTATTTAAGTGTTGTCCATTTTAAGCAACCTGATTAGTAGAGCACTTGCTATCAAAACATTCTTATAGCGGACTGCTGATGGATAATTAATCAGTCAGATACAAAGCGATAGGAAATTAAAAGGCCAAGTAGTCTGAGATATGCCACGTGTGGATAAACACCAGTTTCATAACCAAGCAGTCCTGAATAGAAATCTGCGGCAATGGATTGACAAAAAAGATGCCAAAAGGTTAAACTACTAGTTATCGATCCCTAGGAGCACAATTCAGCACAATCTCTTGCTTTTCAATTACTGTAAAGAAAGATCATCATGGGTTGAGGATGCAACAGATCTGCTTTTCATTCCTGCTTTTGCCATGGTCCAGCTCTTCCAGAGTTTTCAAATTACACAGTAGCTGCTTGTTACCAACAAAGTAGCTTGTTTTTGGTGGGAACCAGCAAAGAATAGTACACAACATATAGCATCTAGAGATTCCAATTATCACACCACTATAACCCTAATGTTCTAATTTAAAGTACCATTTCTGTTTTTAAATAAAATTCTATCAACTTTGGGTCTCCCATCAATGAATATCTACAGCATTATAGCAATAATGTCTGCAATCTTAATGATAGTAATATTTGCAATCCTACCAAAAAGGAAAATAATCGTATCATCAGCACATTGTTCGATCCTAAAGTTGACAAGGAACTGAGTTTGACAGAACTTTTCACCACGAAAGGTTAGCCAGGAGTTAAGAATGTCAACTGGATGCTTTTTCCTGATCAACAGTCCAGACTCTCACTTAAACATGCCTCTTAATGTGAAGTAAAGGCAGAATCTCAATGTTAGGTTTCACCACCTTCATCAGAATCCCCATTATCTGAGGACTCTTCGTTGCAAGGCTCTTCCCCTCCATTATTCAGATTATTCTTCTTCTCTCTCTTCCTCTGTTTCTTCTTCTGGCGTTTCAAGCGTTTCTTTGCAGTCCGCTCCTCTGCAGCTTTCATTCTTTCCTCCCTTCTCATATTGAACTCCACCAACTCTTTCCTTCTCTGGTAGTCTACATCCATCCTTGCAAGTCGATCTTGCTCCTTCCGCCTCATTTGCCGATACTGCAACACATTTAACATTTAGTTGAAAAAGGGAACAAAGCAGGCACTCAAAATTGAGTGAGCGGGGGAGGAGGGGGGGCGGGGGGAGGGGGAGTTGCATGTGTAACTAATTTGCAACATTTAAAATCGAAGTATAGTTTATGATTTAAAAATGAAACAAGAAAATAATATAACGCAATCTTCAACACATCACGTTAATTATAAATGATTTAAAGTTATGTCAGAATAAGCACTTCTAGAATCGGAAAAATACTAAGATGCTTCTATGTCAAAAATATGCAAATATGAAATTTGATGGTCAAATGGTTACATGGAAGAGAAGGTAGTACAAAAAACAGATGATCTCTAATCACTTGATGTTCACATCAACAGCAAACAGATGCTATCTGGCCCGATGCCCCTATCAGCAAGTGTGTTACTGCAGAATATTGGCACCTTCCCGCAGCATCCATACAGTTTCTGGCTTCAATTTTTGGGAGCGAAGACAAGCTTTCAAGAGATAATCATGACATTAGATTTGGATGTTCAGGCAGTTTTCATCAGCTTGAAGGTTAAATGGATCAAGATACTTGTTATGGCACGGTTTTCTGTTATCCAGATTCCAGATGCAATGTCTGAGGTAAGCTATTGCTTATAAAGCTCTTCTAGACAGGCTCAACAGAAGGCAACAAGTACAGCATCTGAGATTGTTGTTCGATTTCAGAGGTTGAGAAGAAATCAATCTTCTTGTAGTGTTTACAGGCTTCTTATGTATATATAAAGTCAGCAAACTAAAGTAGGAACTTGGAATAAAAAGGCAATGCAAACCAATCAGAAAGTTTACATATATCTAGACATATTGGGTATAGCCCTTATTTATTGATCAAAAAACTAAAAAAATTCTGCTACCAGGAGAAGAAGCCTGACATGGGCCGAACACAGTCGGTTCCAAGAGTTACTGATTTTACTGGTTTACCAGAAATTATTATAGAAAGAATTCAAATTCCATTATATACCTTACCTGAGCCTTGGGACGAAAAGGCAATGTAAACAAATAAATAGTTTATGCCTATCGAGACATATAGGGTATATCCTTTATTTATTGATCAAAAAGCTAAAAAAATTCTGCCTCTAGGAGAAGCCTTAAATGGACTAGAATATAGGCGATTCCAGAAGTTATTGATTTTACTGGTTTATGGACTAGAATATAGGCGATTCCAGAAGTTATTGATTTTACGCCTATATTTCAGAAGTTATTGATTTTACTGGTTTATGGACTAGAATATAGGCGATTCCAGAAGTTATTGATTTTACTGGTTTATATGGACTAGAATATAGGCGATTCCAGAAGTTATTGATTTTACTGGTTTATATGGACTAGAATATAGGCAATTCCAAAAGTTATTGATTTTACGCCTATATTCCAGAAGTTATTGATTTTACTGGTTTATGGACTAGAATATAGGCGATTCCAGAAGTTATTGATTTTACTGGTTTATATGGACTAGAATATAGGCGATTCCAGAAGTTATTGATTTTACTGGTTTATTGATTTTACTGGTTTATATGGACTAGAATATAGGCGATTCATAGGCGATTCCAGAAGTTATTGATTTACATACTGGTTTATATGGACTAGAATATAGGCGATTCACTGGTTTATTGATTTTACTGGTTTATATGGACTAGAATATAGGCGATTCCAGAAGTTATTGATTTACATACATACATACATACATACATACCAGAAGTTATATGGACTGATTTTACTGGTTTATATGGACTAGAATATAGGCGATTCCAGAAGTTATTGATTTACATACATACATACATACATACATACCAGAAGTTATATGGACTAGAATATAGGCGATTCCAGAAGTTATTGATTTACATACATACATACATACATACATACCAGAAGTTATATGGACTGATTTTACTGGTTTATATGGACTAGAATATAGGCGATTCCAGAAGTTATTGATTTACATACATACATACATACATACATACATACCAGAAGTTATATGGACTAAAATATAGGCGATTCCAGAAGTTATTGATTTACATACATACATACATACATACATAAAATAGGACAAACTTGCCAACTCAAAAATGGCACCCATAAACAGGAACACTGAACATGTCAACAGTATACTATCTGAACAAGTTAACTGAAAGAAACATTTGATCTGCATGCTACATGACTACAGCATTTTTGCCATCAAAGAAACATGATGATGTAGTGTTTATAAGTTGGATGTCAAACTTTCCAGAAACCTAGAATAAGCATTTATGGGTTGCAAAATCCAAAATAATACTTCTTTTGCAAAGACAAATGTCTAAACTAGGCATCCTAGTGCATGATGCTCCCGCTACTACAGGATCTAGGAAGTGTCAAATGTATGCAACCTTTCCCACATGCAAAGAGGCTGTTTCCGTGTTTCCAACGTGCGAAACCCGAATCATAATGGAGAAGCCTTATTAATACACGAAGGCCTGTCCTCCTTTACAGAGATAAATTTCTCTAATTCCTTTTTTCTGATAAATGATTTGCAGTTACTTATGCTAAAATAATTCAAAGCAAATATCTAGTAATTCTTGGGATGTGAAGCATATATTATAGGAAAAAAATATTTGAGATCTAGCTGCCAAATGCTCAGGGACATAATTTAACCAACGTGTTGTACCAATTCTTGTAGAGATGTTTCTCTTGTCTAATCAAAATGAAATTAAATCCAATTGTTTTTTATGATGATATAAATATTGATGGCCTTTGACCAAGGATTCAAATACTAGGTTGTACTGCACCATATCGTCAGGTTATCGTCAGGTTTGTTGCATCATCCCGCACTAGGCACTTCAGGGCATACTGAACCAAACCAGCCAGGAATTGAGATGGTTTGGCCAATAGAAATGATTTGGCTCATAACAAAACCCATTATCTCCCCACTTCAATCTCCTTGCCCCCTCCTTTGAACCTTAGCCAATCCCTTTATTCCTTCAAACCATTACGCCTCCCCCCATCTGCTTCTCCCTCCCCTCTCCCTCTCCTTTTCCCCTTCGTCTTCTCTCTCCCCCTGGTTCTCCTTCTAAGATCAAGGTTAGGGTCTTCCTTCATCCCCTTCTCTTCTCCTGATTCTTTATCATAGGTACACCTTGGCTTGATATGGTATGTATTGGTCATACCATATCAAATTGTAGCCAGCCGGTACAATCCTCAATACTGATTTGGAGAACGTTGCATATCATACTATAGAGGATAGGAACTAATGCCTTGGACAGCTTAAACCAAATCGTGGACAAGCTAAATCATACCAATCCCATGCCACTAAGTACTGCTCGTACCGAGATTTAGGTTAAATTTACACCCTTGTTTTTATTTCAATATTAAATAGCACACTTGATACAATGCCATACAATAATAAACAGCAAGTGATGCATAACCATAAAGTAAGATTCTTGAATTTAAATACGCATATGTATGTTGTGTGTTCACATGGATGAAGACTTACGAAAGTACCTACATATTTGCAACCCTAGAGATAGTTGAATAAAATATGCCTTATAAGTATGGGGAACAAGAAATAAAATATAATTAAATAGAAGATGTATTTTGGTGACATTATATGGGATAAACTATAGAAAAGAAAGAACAAAGAAGAGATAGAAGGATCGTGTAAACTGCTTGGAAAAGTTTTAAGTTTTGAGTAGAACCAATCTTCTTCAGTCAGCACTAGTTGATTCTAGAACCAACTTCTGCATTCAAGTTTTGGCCAATTTTGCTTCAAATCAACTAATTTTGGTTCTTTCCAGTGTATCTAACTACAATCAAACAAGAACGCTATGTATGTATATCTATATGTATGTATATGTATGTGTATATATGTATGTGTGTATATATATATATATGTATATATATATGTATATATGTATGTGTGTATGTATATATATATGTATATATATATATATATATATATATATATATATATATATATATATATATATATATATATATATATGTATGTGTGTGTATATATATATATATATATATATATATGAAACTCTCTGCAAAATGTAATTAAATGAAGAAAAAGACTATTTCAGCATGTTAAATGTCAAATAAATAAAAGAAAAGTTTGAGAAATCATGATTTCTACATAAAACTAATTTTATTCATGATATTAAGTATGAAATAGAAATTGAATACCTTTTTCATACAAGAGTTGTACAATCTATGAGATCCACCTCTCCTAAAGCTTGCATCCTTGACATGATAAGGAAAGAAAATTTTTCGCGGTGATAAAAAGTTTTCTATTATGGATTGTTCCCCATCACCTTACCATCAACTCACATTCACATGAAAACTAAGAACATCGGAAACATATGATTCCACTTCAAAGTTTGAACTTTTGCTTCCTTTCTAATGTTAGGGACATGGTGATAGCGGATTCACTCAGAAAAAAAAAAGATAAAATCCAGTCGAAAAAGAAGATTTTTCAGAAATAGGTATTAAAAACGTAATTTTTGGGAAGAGAATCGTAAACGTAATTGAAAGGGGAGAAAAGGGGGCGGAAGAGAACTTGGTGGAAGTCGCCGGAGCCGGAACCGGCGGAGCTGCCGGAGGTGTTGCTGACCCTGACTGGGACGTTCTCCATGATCCGGCGCAGCTTGACCTCGAGGTCCTCCTCCTCCTCTCGCAGTACGGCGCCGCCCTTCCCGTGCTCCACGATCGCGCCCTCGCCGGCCCCCACCTTCGCAGGAGCGCCGGCCGCCGGGGTCGCCACGACCAGCTGTAGATCGCTGCCGGCATCTTTCGCCTGGCCGGCCATCACCGTGTTCTACAAGCCCTAGCCCGGTGATCCAAGGAGTTCGTCGGCGGGTAATTTTCGACTTATTTAGTGCTCCATGTGCTTCTTGTTATGTTCCTTTTTCTTTGTTTTTTTTAACCACGGTAAAATAGTCCTCGCTGAACACCGTTTAACAAGAAAAAACGGACGTTATAACGTTCTAACGAGTTAGGGATCCTACGTTATGTATCACAAAACGGATTCATTTTTTACATGTTGTTCCACAGCAACAACCGCTGTTTACTTGTTTATCTTCACGGCTGGATAAAGTAATTCTAAATTTTAGATTTAAAAAATAAAAAATAAGGGATAGTTTTATCTATTCTATTAGTAAAAGTGGTGCAAGCAGATCTATCGAGGACTCAACTAACTCCCAGTGAACTAACCAGTACCCTATATTGTACCAAAAATAACTGGTACCCTACATATATATGATGACATCCAGTTCAATTTAAAAGTATAAGTCATTAAAATTTTGAATCTAATTATCCCTATCAATTCATGAACCTTTGACTAATTAACCTATAAAAAATTAAACTTCATGCATGATCCTCAAATATCACCCATCATAATAAAAATTAAAGTTTAGCAACATCGTAACAACCTATTTGAATATTTTTATAAAATTGGGCCCGAAAATCATATAAAATTTGTGTCCTTTAAGCATAGCTTTGTACCAATCAAACACCATTTAGCCCGAATTCTATGAGAAAAAAATAATCTTTTATTCTTTTTGCAACTTAAAGACTAAGATTTGAACATACTCTTAAAAAATACAAGCCAAATAGATCAATAAGCTTATAATTTTTACAGGATTTTCTGTCAAATCCTGTAACAATATTAGAAGTTTATTTGAATGATTGGACTGAAAATTCTATAAAATTCGTGAAATAGATTGATACAATTAACAAAAATTATAAGACTGCAAGCTAAGCTATAAGTGATTTTTAGAGTAAACCTGTCTGGATTTTATAGAAGTGATTTTGCTAGATTTTTTTTTTTTTTCCATAGGATTCGAGCCTACCGACTCTAAAATCACTTTTGGATATTTATAAATATAGATCCATTTGAGCTTGTAATCTATTGATCCAACCTATGAATTCCATATAATTTTCAGCTCAATCATCCAAACAGATGCAAAAAGCAACAAATATGCCATGAGGAGGCTGCCCCCCTTTTTTCTTTTTTTTTTTTTATGGATAAGAGGTAGAACTGTCAAAATGGGCCGGTCCAGCCTACAAGGGCTTAAAATTTGATGAAACAGGCCGGGCTAAGCCCAGACAAAAAATGGAACAGCATATAGTTGGCCCAGCCCAGCCCTTTAAGGGTCGTGGGCCGGGCCAGCCATCAAAATATAAAAAAAAAAATTGGTACAACTCGAGAGAGAGAGCCTGGAGAGAGATCAAGAGAGCTTGAGGGGAGGCAGAGATCGAGTATCGTCGATGCCGCGACTGGATCGAAGAGTCTGGAGCTGAAGAAAGGAGGGGGCATACGGCGTACCTTGCAATCGACTCCAAGACAGCGGTGCCGGTGACAAAAAGGAGAAGAGCCAGGAGGGGAGGCATTAGGCAGAAAAATTAGGCATGGGAGGGCATCACTGCGGCCGGATCTGATTCGGAGGTGGCGGCATCGATGATGATGAGGAGGAGGGGGATCTGACTTCTGAGAGCCCAAAGGTTAGATGAGGCATCCGTCGGCGGAAGAGAGGAGGGGGCATATCTTAATTCGTGATCGGACTTGGAGGCAGCGGCACCGACAACGAGGAGGAGGAGGAGGAGGAGGAGGGGGGATCTGAGAGCTCGGAGGCCGGCAGTTGGATGGGGCGTGAGACGGAGATCAATTGATTGAGCCAAAGGGAGAGGAACCGACGGTCGTCCTAGGGATCTGCGGTAGCGGTGAATAATGAAAACTAAAAAAAGTGAATCGAATTTTTTTTTGAGATTTTTTTTTAGTTTTCTTGACCCAATCGGGTTAGTCTGATCCAGCCCATCTTAGTCTTGGGGCAGATGTAGGGTGGGCCAAAAAGCTCAGTTGTTATTTGGACTATTAATATAGCAGTCCAGCCCACTTCATTTACAGAATTGAGTTGGGCTGGTCCTGTGGGCCAAGCCCATTTTGACGGCCCCAATGATAATAATTGGCATTCCTTTTTGTTCTAATCCGGTGGTTTTAGCGTGATTTTGGGAGTGTTTCTGATCTTATTAGTCGTTTATATAATATCTCATTGCCTAGCCGATTCATTGGTTCCGACTCTTGCATTCTTTGCATTCTCCGATATCAATCGGCCGCAATTTCCCAGTGCTGGATGCAGAGATCCTCACAATCCTAAACCAGTGCATCGTGTTAGGCATTCCAGGTTCTTGCCCAAGAAGGTGCAAGGGCACGCCGCTAACGGTATCTCTCTGTGAGGAGAAATTTGATGTTGACAGTCTGATCCCTCTGGTGCTTGTGATTAGGATGGTTTTGGTTATAGTTGCTGTAGCGCCGCACGTAATGCAATGGTGAAGCAGCATGTGATGTTGGCATCCCACGTCACACACGCACTGCGTGTGCTTTTTTATTTTTCTTATTGGGCCGCGTGCTGATGTCTGGGCCTTGGATCTTTATGGCTTCGTTTGCGCTCTCTCTCCATTTAATGGGCTGTGGTCGTGTGGTCTGCAGGCCTAACCGTCACTAGCTACTTGTTGCCGAGAGGTGTCGAGAGATGGTCCACGAACTTGTACCATGTGGGGCTTTATTGATGTTTCGTTAAAAAATTCAGCAACGACACATCTAGAGTCCTTTTTCCTAGTAAGATCTAATATGGATGACCGTTTTGCATTAAGTTTGCTAAATTCTGTTGAAGGAATACAAATCAAAATTCCTTGAATCCTGGTATCGTCTAAATTTTTAATTTTCTGCCCAATTTGCAACTCCACCCTGCAAACCTATTCAATTAAAAAAAAAAATTGTTTACCAAAAAAAAATAAAAAAAAAAATTAAATAAGAAATAAGACATACTCCATACTAATGGATGTACACTAAAATTGCCGACAGATTTCTTCCTCACATTAAAAACTTCATGCTCAAATATCCGACCCATCTAAAATCACTCTCATGAAACGATCCCTTTTTTCCATGCATGGCATCAATATTTCGGTATCTACCATCAAACGGAAATAAATAATATATCCAGGAAGATGAAGGACGAGACAGATTCAATGGCAACTCATTCTGGACCATCTGAAGTACTCACCTCCCCTTGTCGTTCTCCAATTACCTTGGCCACACGAAAGCAAATAGATATAAATAAACAGCACTCATCATCGAGTTTACGGTACAGCGTGGGCCGCCTTCCAAAGCAGCCCCTTTTCGACCTCCCCATCTCAAATGCTCGCGTAAACAAACAAACTAGCAATTCGAAAACGGGTCCATCCCACCTCGAGACAACGACGCCGTAACCCCTAAATACCCTCCTCCTTTCTTTTTCTCTTTCGTGGCTATCTTCTCCGGTCCCCCTAACTCCTCCTTTGCCTCCACGGTCATCATTGCGACCTCTCTTTTCGCCATCAGGTCCCTTTCATATTCGTCCTTTGGGCGTCGTGCGTGCGCGCCAGCTATCCCGCAGGGCACGGCCAGAGCGGCCCGCGGCGCGGAGCGGAGCTTTTTGGGAATGCCGACAAAAGCGAAGGATGCTTCGGAATTTATAATTGGCCCCCGTGGGAGGACTTTCTGGGTGTGGGCTGGAACGAGGGCGTTGTTTTGCCGTAGAATGGCCTGGCCTTTATTGCGCCCAATGTAGTGCAGCTGTTGCTTGGTCGGGATTATTTTGGGGTGGGATGGTGACTCGTTACGTCCGCCAGTAGCCGTTTCGATTATGAGCTGTCTCGATGTTGTGTCAGGATTCATGCTGAATGAGAGCACAAGGGCATAAGACATGTACATCGCCGACCACAATCGATTACACATCGACATGTAGTATATATACGCGTGTGTTGGCAAGAAATGATTGAGAAACCAGACATCCCTGAGCTAATCAACAAACTTAAGAGAATCCCAACTTAATAAACATAACCATCCTGAATCGGTAAACCATCGATAATACACATTTGTTCATAGAAAACACTCCCCTACACCGCATCCCATTAACATGATCAATTTAGTGACTGAATGGACGAACCAAAATTTTCGACCTGTTAATCAAGAGTCAGTAAGTAAGAAGATATACCTTGCAGCAACAAGATACAACACCAAAACTATTTGAATAAATTTCAATGTGTACCAAGTTAATCACCTCATTTGCTTTCCGTGGATTTCATTTATCATGCATTCATTTTAATGATTGGCTCATAATCAGATAGAGGAGATGACAGGTATAGTATATGAGATATAATTTCTCCATGCATGACAATGCGTTGTAACTGCCGTTGTCCAAAGTCCAGCTCTTGATGCGGACGCAAAGAAAAGATGGAGCTACGTTGGAAATTTTCAGCCCTCCGGGGGCAGGACCTTGGTGCGACATACGGGCGGATATATGGTTTTGTGGACGTGGAAGATAATACGCCACGCCTCCCGTACGTCTCCAACCACTTCTCCCAAGCAGACAGAGGAGCGGTCAGGGGCCGTTCTTCTTTATCTTTCGGGCCACATCACGCCTCATCTACTCCTTAAATAATGAGAAGGAATAATATCTATTTTTATGCAGTCAGTTTGGTAGCACGTGAAGTGCGTTTGGGACCCGATGGGACGGCTACATTTTTTAGGCCCATGAAACCGTTTATAATGCACGGTAGGTCACGTTGGGATTTCATGAGATACGTCGGCAAGTGGACGGCAGTAGATGACAGGAGGGGAAAGCGGATGGACGAACAATGACCATTTTGTTGTATAAAATATATTGTTTTATTCTGTTAGGTTTGGTGTAGCTGCGTTAGTATGATAGCATTTGGGGAAGACGTATTTGGAATTAGATGCCATATTCTAACATTATTGTGCGACAATGAATCTGTGGGATAGTTCGAGTTGAGATTGTTATAATAGAAAGCTTGTTTTGCCGACATAGAAAAAGTATTGTCGTCTTCAAAGATAGCTAAATGCATGCTTATTTCTTGTGAAACATTGTCGGGTTCTCCTTCCTTCGGTGGTTTCAATGCCACATTAAATAAATGTGATGCAATTAAAGGAATGCGAAACATGTAAATCATTGAGGATCAAAATTAAGCACTAGTAGTCATATGGTTACTTAAACAGCATGCCGCTTTGTTTTACATTTTAGATGGAATAAATTCACAAGTTGACTTGACTTTTGACAACACATTGGTAATATAGTCTATTATTTTGATGAGATGGATGGTTATGAATAATTTTATTAGCTTATCACACTAGATTGCATGAAATGATTGCCTGTCAACATATACTAATTAATTGTTGTTAATAAAATAAAAAACTCATTAAATTTTATATACTAGGTTAAAGAGTGCCACTTGTGTATTGTTAGTTTGATGTTGATGACTTTGGTTCGAATTTCATCCTTACCTGATTTCGGCAAGACTTTCTCCCGTCCTCCTCAGAAAAAGAAAAGGAGCTTTTATATATATATATTCTAACCTCTAATTAAACAACTCTAAGTAAAAAGACAAAACACAAGCTTATAATATTTTGTTAGTGTAAATAGATATAAGGATGATCAAATTTTCAAACTGTTACATATATTTGGAATTGCCATGGTCAAATACGCAAGGGCCGCTAATAAAAAAAGACTCCATCGGTGAAAAAATAAAACACAAGCTTATAATATTTTGTTAGTGTAAATAGTTATAAGGATGATCAAATTTTCAAACTGTTGCATATATTTGGAATTGCCATGGTCAAATACGCAAGGGCCGCTAATAAAAAAAAGACTCCATCAGGAACCATATTCATAGGGAAAAAAGCCAAGCTATCAATCTAACCAATAAATACAAGATAATCAAGAACACAATCAAGAACTTGGGATGTCCAGTTTAATTTGAAGTTGATTTGACCTATGAGGGTTTGATGAGGGCATTCACATCTCGAGTTTTGGCTTCGTTAATGAACTTGATAAAACCAAATTTAATTGGATGATATGAAAGCCAAGCAGGATGTTTTGGTGACCAGGATAAGTAAGTTCACCTGAATGTTGCCGAATTCAATGTGTTTGACTAAAGTCAGAAGCTGAGTTTGCATAACTAAATCTCGTTTTCTTCGGGAGACCCAGAGTTTTTTCCACCGGATGGAAGAGTTAAGGACGTTTGGATCTTATTCGGTGGCAACGGAACTAAGTCCACGTTGCTCTGCCACTCTAATTTGACTGAGGAATAATGCCGGTTGACTCGCATCCGAAATTTTTGTTCCACATCTGATTTCTTAATGTTGCTGCAAGGCTCAGGTACAAAGTATGGGATCGGTGGTCGGACTCCTTCCATTTTAGGAGACCGATCTCAATTTGAGGATTGAGACTCTTTGGAGAACCTGCAAAGCAAGCCCATTCTCGTCAAGAATTCTATTATTCGATGCTTAAGTTAGTTGTAACTTGAAAATAATAGAGAAAAGATAAAGTAAGAGTGTGAGTTGTTCTTTCTATGAGGATCATCTTTGTCCCCTATATACAAGGAGAAGCTATTGACTGTTTTCCTCCAAATTTGATAACAATAGTGGTGAATCAATCTCCATATTCATTAGGAACATGGGTAGTGAGTCATGGGCATTTATTACATGACACTAACTCATGTACCCACATCTTAAGGAAATCGCTCCATATTTTAGGTGGTTATTCTTCCTTCTGTAATATTCTGTCAATCATTGGATCTCATTCACTATCATTAATAAGATTTTGATCCTGAGACTAGTAAGCATCCGAACAGAGGGTTGGATGGAAACTATACTATAAAGTCACTTCATCTAGATTTTTTAGATTTTTTTTTTTGATGTTCAAAAAAATTCTATTGAGTCATCGGTGAGTGCTCGATCATAATTCAAGGAGAGAAATGTGGGATCAAATGGTAGATAATCTTCATAATACTTGCTCTCCACTTTCGAGTCTGAAGTGGTTGCACTATTTCGAATGAAGAAAATAGTTGATCTTAAGGTTGATTTTCTATTACAAATCCGACCTTCTCTTCAAAACATTTAATCCGCAGTATTCGACAGAAAAAATCTCAGGACTTCATTGAAGAACTCCAACAATGGAGCGATACTGTGTAGGGTCTGGATAAAGAGCACCCCCTGAATCAGAACCCTGTGTCATGGCCATTGGAGTCTGAACAGGTTTACAATCAACCATGCCTACTTTTGAAAGAAGATCTCTAATATAGCGGATTTGAGATAATAATAATTCGGTAGAGTTTTGAACAGTCTCAATTCCTAAGAAAAAATGAAGATCACCAAGATCCTTAATGAAAAATTCTGTGGCGAGCTGACGAAGAAGTAGAGAGACCCGACTAGAGTCATTACTAGTTACCAAAATATCATCAACATATATGAGCACATAGAGGACATGAGAGTTCATCCTCAAAATAAATAATGAAGGATCAGTCTTGCTGGCAACAAATCCTAGTATGAGAAGAAACTCGGAGAGACGGTGAAACCAGGCACGGGATGCTTGTTTTAACCCGTATAGAGATTTATGAAGATGACAGACATAATCTGAATGGTCACGATCTTTAAATCCTGAAGATTGTGACATGTAGACTTCCTCTGTTAGGTTGCCATACAGAAAAATATTATGAACATCTAATTACTTGATGGACCAACCTTGAGAGATGGCAATACTTAGAACAGCCCGAATGGTGGTAGGTTTGATAACTGGACTGAATGTCTCATTGTAATCAAGACCAAGCTGCTGGTGGAACCCTTTTGCAACTAAGCGTGCTTTATAGCGCTCGAGAGAGCCATCAGCCTTTCTCTTGATCCTGTACACCCATTTACATCCAATCAAATTTTTTTGTTGAGATGAACGTGGAACAAGAGAGAAGATGTGGGAAGGAAGGGCTTTGTGGATAAGAGATTGCAATAGGGATCAGTAAGTAATCTGATCCGAACAGGTACAGAGTCTGTAGTACTAGAGGGGCTGAAAGAGAGAACGATCATGGGAGGAGGTGCTGGGGCAGACCGAGACATGGGGGATGCAACCGATGGTGAGGTGGACAACTGGGGCAAAGGAGATGGAGGAATGGATGGTGGAGGGTTGGCTTCTTGTAGAGGTCGAAGTGATGTAACACCCCATGGCAGGAAAGAGGGAGATGGTGGTGGTGGACAATCCAATGGAGAGTAAGATTGAAAAGAAAAGATAAATTCGTCAAAGCGAACATGTCTAGCGATATATGTACGATTTATTTTCACATCAAGACATCGGTAGGCACTATGAGAGGGACTATAGTTGAGAAACACACACGATTAAGAGTGGTACTCCATTTTATGATGATTGTAAGGATGAAGAAAGGAAAAGCATAGACATCCAAAAATTCGTAGGAAGGCATAGGATGGTGGTTTATTGTAAATGGGTTCGAAGGGGGACACACCACTAGAGACTTTAGATGGCATCCTATTAATGAGAAATACAATCGTTTCAAAGGTATAGTGCCAGTACAACATGGGTACAGATACATGAGCAAGAAGAGACAGACCGGTTTCTGTAATATGATGGTGACAACGTTCAACAGCCCCTTATTGCTCGTGGGTGTGGGGAGCTGCGATACGATGGGTAATACCAATTTTACTAAAGAATTGAGCAAGAGAGTAAAACTCCCCTCCCCAGTCAGTTTGGATTGATTTAATAGTATGAGAGAAATGTCATTCAACCAAAGCTTGAAATTGTAAAAAATAGAGAACACATCAGATTTGCGCATTAATGGATAGAACCAAATATATTTACTGTGGTCATCAACAAAAATTACATAGTAACGGTGTCCTAACAAAGATGGAGTAGGAGAAGGATCCCAAACATCACTATAAATGAGGTCTAATGAAAATTGACTACGACGATGGGACGGAGATAAGTGCAACTTACTGGACTTGCCTAACTGACACGAGAGACAAAGAGGAAGAAGATATGTAGACTTGCAGGAGAGATTATTGGTCTTCACCATGGAGCGAAGTAAGCGATAATGAGGATGGCCCAAACGATTATGCCAGCCATCAAGAGTGATGCTCTTGGCCATGTGAACAGATGCGGACAAAGAAGAAGGGCTGGAACAGAGAGTATATAATCCTCCTTCACTCGGACCGGATAATACTGTGGTTTTAGTGGTTTGATCCTTCACAAGAAAATGATATGGGTAAAATTCAAAGAAGACATTATTATCTTTTGCAAACTATTGCACGAAAAGTAAATTTTTAGAAATAGAGGGAACGTGTAAGATGTTAGATAATTGAAAAGAAAGAGAAGAGTGAGGAGGGAAAAAAAACTATAACCAATATGTAATATATGCAATCCCTTACCATTGCCTACATGCACCTGATCAGGACAAGTATACTTAGCATAGGAGGATATAGAATGAATGTCAGGAGTAATATGGTGAGATGCTCCTGTATCAGGGTATCAGATGAGGGCGGTGGATAGGTGAGGGGTTGGGAGAAGTGGTGGATTAGGGTGATGGTGGGATGGATTTGGATTTGAATATGGTGAATATGAGAAATTTGCATTGGGTTCTGGTGAATATGGATAGGGCTACTGAGGACGATAGAAGCAGGTGGCATTAGAGTGGTTGTTACGATTGCAAAAGAAGCACCATTGAGAACCACGACCATCAGGTGAACCAAAATGACCACGACCACGACCAAACCTGCCACGCCCCCCACGACCTCGATTAAAGCCACGGTCAATAGAGGGCCTAGGGTTAGTAGAAGAATGGGGGGACCGTTGAGCGGTATTGGCGATAGGATTGGTAGAAGGAGTAGTATCAGCAATGGTTAATTTTCTGAATGCCCGCATACTTTCATGGCTAAGTAATAGTCCATGAAGTTTAGTATATGTCGGAGGAGTATATCGATTAAGAATACCAGGGACCGCATCTTGTAAATCATTACATAGAGCACGCAGCACATGTAGATTAAATTCAGTAGGCTTGAGGGCATTATCAGATGCAGCAAGTTCATCAGCCACAGCTTTTGCATGTCGGAGCAGAGAGGTGATGGTCTCATCTGATTTTTGACGAAGATTCTGCAACTCCAGATGCAGAGACATGAGTCGGGTAGGAGATGTTGAACCAAAGGCTTCATGAAGAGTGCTCCAGCACTCAAAACTGATCTCTTTATCAAGAAGAAGGGGAACCAAATCTTCAGATAATGAAGCAATGAGAAGGCTTACGAGTTGGGTATCTTGTTGTTGCCAGACAACAGTGGCAATAGGATCGGTGGGCTATGGGTGAGAACCATCGAGGAATCCAAATAAGCCTTGACCTTTTAAGAAGGGAGTAATTTATTTTCTCCAGATCAAAAAATTGGAGGTATTCAACTTGATGGATAGAAAATATTGTGCAGATGGAAAGGTGAGAGGGGTCGTTGTGATTGGTGGAGGAGAAGAGGGATTGGAGGAGGTGGAGATAGATGAACTGGTGGCCATGAGAGAGCACTGAAGGAGAAGGAAGAAGGGATGCTCGTTGGAGCTTCAGGGCTCTGATACCATGACAATGGTAATTTCTTTATTGAGAATAATTTCTGATTTTCATATCTTGATTTCATTGATCTCCAATAGGAGTATTTGTAGATTATAATACCAGCAATTACAGTAATTACAAGAAAAAGGAATATCTTGATTACATACTCAGTAAGGCCAAAGAATCAAAAGTAGAATTGCTAAATAAAGAGAAACCAAAAATAGGTGTGCAGGCTAAATATGAATATATGTTAACTTACTAAACATAGAGAGAAAATAAATAAAAGTATATACCAAAAGTAGAGTGATGAGGTGAAATGAATATGTGCTGACAATAAGCTATGGTGATAATAAGGAAGAAATGCACTATTAGTCCGATATTGGTTGTGAGTCAAAGAGGACTCTGGCCTATATAAGAGGGAAGTATCCTTCCTGCATGAGATATCTTTTGGATTGGAATGCAAAGAGGTCAAATCATGAGATCCATGTGCTAAAATAGATAATATTTCACATGCCGAGTTATGAGCCCTTGACTGCAACAATTAATATAGGGATCGGTGGGATTCAATATCTAAACTTGGCACAGGCCGGCTCATATGTAGGGGTGGCAATTGGATTAGATTGGGTTATACAGAGGTTGGATCAGAAAATTATCAATCCAAACCCAACCTATTTATTAATCGATCAAAATTTCAAACATGAACCTAACCTGCTTATTAAATAGGTAATCCGATCCGATCCATTTAATTTATTTATTAAATAGATCAAATTAAATTAAACAGATTAAATAGGTTAAATAGATTAAATAGATCGGATTAAATCGATCAGAAACAGATTAAGTAAGTTTTAAACAGATTAAACAAGTTAAATAGATTATCTGATTCAATCTAATTTAAATATTAAACGAGTTAAATAAATTAAATA